>NC_141155.1:23898360-24066693 GCF_053477565.2 Lygodium microphyllum | reverse complement strand
TGAAGGTTTTAAAGTGCTCAAACGCTTCACTCTTTTCCTTCATAAAATATACCCACAGCTTTCTAGAACAATCATCAATGAATGTGACAAAGTATGAACTGCCTCCAAGAGATACATTTTGTGTAGGTCCCCAAATGTCCGTATGCACAACGTCAAGGATATTTCTGCTTACATCTCTGTCATGTGAAAAGGGTTGTCTTGCCTGCTTACCAAACTGACATGCTTTACATACCTTATGAAATTCTGCAACTTTAAATGTAGACAAACCTATAACCAACCCTTTGGACTGCATTAATTTCAGCCTTTGTACATTTGCATATCCAATGCGTTTGTGCCAAATTTCAATGTCTGCAACAACACCTTTTCCTTTGGCATACATAGCAGCATTCATAGTAGGAATTCTAGCATCCAGAGTAAACATACGTCCAACTCTACTTCCCTTTGCTACCAACCTGCACTTGTCATTGAAGTATTCTACAAAGCAGCCCTTTGCATTAAATCTGACTTGCAGCCCTTGCCCGACTGATACCAAGTTCTTTGTAATAGATGACACATGTAATACATCTAAAAGACTCTTTGTCTTACCATCATGCAAGGACAATGGAACTTTTCCAATGTGTGAAATTGGGTGGCATGAGTCATCACCCGTCTGCATATAACCTGCATTCTACAAATCTTACATCTCTCCAAACCATTCTGCATGGTTGGTCATATGATTGGATGCACCTGAATCAACATACTAAACATCTTCATGTGTTCCCTTTCCTGTAACAGCATTCAGCATATGCTGCATAACGAACAAACATTCATTTTTGTCTTCATTCTATCGTGAAGACGATGCATAGTTTCCTTGCTGCAACTTACCACTGCGGATATCATATTTCTTAGCATAACATTAGGCTGCAATATGACATGTTTTGCCACAGTAGTGGCACACAATACCAGAGTTGTTAGAACCTCTATTCTGCCATCCACCTCTTCCTCTAAAGCTCCCCTACCTCTAAAGTTACCACGACCTCCTGAAACCTGCATATCGCCAAATTGCTGATTCAATCTGTTTTGCTGATTGTCACTACCACGTCCTGTACCATGGCCTCTTGAAGAGAACCTGCCACGTCCCCTTCCTGAACTAGAGTAGAAAGCTTGGACCTGTTCACCACTTCTTTCAGATGTCTCACTTTGCATGTTGATCTCTTCAGTGATCATAAGGGAGACCAACTCATCGAAAACTGGAAATGGCTTTCTGACATATACGGAAGTTACAAAAGACTTCCAAGCCTTTTCATTGTTAAGTCCACCCAAGGTAGACGACACTAAATCATCATCATCGGGCATTGCATCAATCGTTGCCAATGCATCTGCAATGCTTCTTACCTTCAGTGCATACTCATTGATAGACATCTTCCCTTTCTTTAATGTATTCAACTCTTGCTTGAGTTGAATCTTTCGTGCCTTTGTATTTACAGAAAACATACTTTCAAGTATGGTCCAGGCTGCATATGAATTCTCTGCATTTATAATATGTCCCAACATATTATTGTCAATTACTGCTGACAGCCAATACATGACCTTCTTGTCTTTTGCATTCCATTCCTTTCGTGCCTTTGTCTCTTCTGCCGTTGGAGGATCACTCACCTCCGGCTCCTTTTCTTCACCTGAAACAAACTCGTAGAGGCCTTTTCCAATAAGGAAGTTCGTGACACGGAACTTCCATGAAGGGTAGTTGTTCTTGTCGAGCTTCTCAATGATGGGGCTTCCACTGTTCTCTGCCATTATCACAAAATTAATACCAACAGCAAGCAAATCTTCTGCAACCCTCGACCTATAGTGCACAGCAATACACCAGGCAGCCTTTTTCACTGTCTACCTAACAATACATGCAATCTGTAACATGTTTGCAGATAAACCTTGTGTTTACTCACTGGTAAACACCTTTGAACTTACAAATCTGAAATTTGTAACCTGCGCACCCACTTTCGGTCAATACAGTCGAAGTCACAGTGTACCCTGAAACTGTTGTCCGCAACCTTGCGGCTCTAAAACGGGCCTTGAAACGGCCTCAAATGCCCAAAATAACTGCGGAAAAAGCCCTAAAGGGCTTATTTGCAGAATACACAACGCTCTTCGTGCACACTAAATCTCACTGCAATCTGAGATTTTTGCTCTGCCCTACTTTCGTCGCCTCCACAGGCACTATCCAAGAGAAAGAGGGAAAGGATGGGAGAGCTTCTTACCCGTGGCTTGCTTGCTCGAACCTTGCTTCTTCTCCTTTGCTTCAGCCTTAGAAATCAGCCTCTCTTAGTGGTGCGGCTCTGATACCATGTCAAGAATCGCGTGGTGGGGGGAGTTGCTCAAGATGTTGCGCCAAACACACACAGAATGCACAAGGAGAAGCTCACTCAAGAGACAAGAAGAGAGATGGAGGCCAAAACGTTTTCTTGCTGGTTTCTTCTTCTTCTTTTACACTCTTTACAATGTACACAAAGTATAGATAAGATACAACATAAAAGAAAAGTGGCCTACTAAGTCAAACAATGCATAACCGACTACACTAGTCGACTGGCGCTATAACTATGCCAGCTGTAAATAGGTGTAACAACCTGAATATAATAAGTAATGAGTCAGTGGCCATGTGAGAGTCATAATGACCACCGACGTGCTAAGTGTAGACTTGTGGACCCATCTAACCAGGCGGTCCATCATCAATGTCTGCATGTGTTGAGCTTGTCATCTCAACAATGGCCTCCTTGCAAGCCTCAATGGCTGCAATATACTCGGCCTCAGTGGTAGAGAGAGCCTACACTTCTGAACCCTGGACACCCAAGAAAACATAGATAAATACATAGCCAAAAGTGGACTTCCTATTATCTGCATGTCCTACATAATCAGAGTCTATGTAACCCACAACTCATGTATCCTGGCTGCCATAGCAAATACACATATCTGTTGTGCCCTTCAAGTATCTCATGATATCCTTTACAGCATCCCAATGCTTTTTGCTAGGTATAGCCATATAGCGTGCCACAACACCAACTGCAAAGGCAATATCTGGACGAGTGGCTATCATGCCATACATCAAACTACCCACGGCTGATGCATAAGGGATCTTGACTGTCTCAATCCTCTGCTCATTCGTCTGTGGACAATCGGCCTATGAAACCTTCACATAAGAAGGTAATGGACAACCAATAGGCTTTACGTCCTGTATGTGGAAAAAATGCTCAAGGACTTTATGAATGCACTCCCTCTGTGAGAGGTAGAGTAGTCCTTGATGCCTGTCGTGCTTAATGCACATACCAAGAATGTGAGAGGCTTGTCCCAAATCCTTCATCTCTAAGCTCTTCTTTAGCTAAGATTTAAGAGCATCCAGCTCATCATGAGCTTTCTCTACTATCAGCATATCATCCACATAAAGTACCAAAATAAGCAATGAGCCATCACAAGCTTTCTTCGTGTAAAGACACGAATCCATAGTACTTCTGTTGTAGCCCTGTGACTGCATTAAGGCATTAAACTTATGATACCACTCCCTAGGTGCCTGCTATAAGCCATAAAGACTTTTCTTCAACTTGCACACTAGGTGGTTCCTACCAGGTTCTGCAAAGCCCTTAGGCTGCTCCATGTATATCTCATCATGCAAATCCCCATGCAAGAATGCAGTCTTGGCATCCATCTGGTACAAGTCTAAGTCAAGCTGCACCATTAAGGCCAAAACCAAGCGTAGGGTGGTCATCTTGACCACAGGAGAAAAGATTTCATCAACGTCAACTCCATGCTCCTGTTTAAAACCCTTAGCGACAAGTCTTGCCTTATAAGCCGGCTTGGGGTTTCCAAGGATACTTTTTAGCTTGTACACCCATTTGCATGGCAAAGCCTTCTTGCCCTGAGGCAGTGCAACCAAATCCCAAGTCATATTCTTGTGTAGGGAGTCTATCTCAGACTGCATAGCCCTCTCCCAAGAGTGAATGTCACTCCTGCACATAGCCTCATCATGGGTGAGAGGCTCTCCTACATCTGTAACCAAGACATAATGCATCAAGGGCTCAAATCTATCAAGTGGACAACTATCTCTAGTAGACCATCTCACGGTAGACTCTATGGCCGGTCCAACACCCTGGCCATGTGTACCAACTACTGCTACAGGCTGTCCAACTGGCTATGCAGTAGCACATGTCTCCTCCTGGAATATAACCCTGCATATCTCTACCACCTTCTCAAGCTGCCTATATATCTTGTCTTCATGGAAGACTACATCATGGCTGCGGATGACTTTCCATGCTTGTGGATCCCAAAGGCAGTAACCCATCTCGCATGCATCCCCATAGCCAAGGAAAATGCATTTGACACTCTTAGGATCCAACTTAGTATGCTTGTCTTTGGGCACATGGTAGAATGCCTCACATCCAAAGACATGTAGATGCGCATAAGATGGAGGTTTCCTAGTCCATACCTCCTCTACAACCTGGAAATCCAAACCACTAGAAGGTGATCTGTTTATGACATGCACAACTGTACTGATTGCCTCAATCCAAAAGCTCTATGGTAAGCCTGCATGGCTAAGCATATTGCGTACACACTCCTAGATGGTTCTATTCATCCGCTCAGCCAAACCATTCTTGGGTGGGGCATAAGGGGCGGTCAATTGACGCTTAATATCCCTCTCATCACATAGTTGCTCAAAAGCACCTGACACATATTCTCCCCATTGTCAATCCTAAGGCATTTCAGCCTATGCGCAGTCTGGTTTTCAACAAATACAAGCCATCTCTGAAATATACCCAAGACATCGCACTTAAGCTTAATGGGGTAAGCCAGACTTTACGTGAAAAATCGTCAATGAATGTCACAAAATACTTTTCACCACCCATAGACTGATATGGCATGGGCCCATAGACATCCAAATGTATCAATGCCAGGGACTCACTCATGCGTGTTCTACCAAACTTCTTATGTGTATTCTTAGTATGTCTGCCATAAAGACAATGCTCACATGAATCAAAATATGTGTAGTCAAGGGGTGGTAAGTACTGCAAACCAGAAAGCATTTTCATTCCCTTCAAGGACATATGGCCCAAACGGGCATGCCAAAGAGATACATGTGGGATGGAGGCCACTGACAAAACATGGTTAACAGTTTTCCTTACGCACAGCAGTACAACTCACCATACTACGAGAATAGTCAGCCTAACTTTGGAAGAGAAGCCCCATTGGCCCTTCCAGCACCTGATGCAAAACCGGCCATTCCTAGATTAGAGATCAATCCCACGAGCATACCCAGACCGCCTAGACCCTTCGTGATACATCCACTGAGTAACGCTCCCATCCACTACGTGGAAGAGCCCAATGACGAGGAGTCATATGTGAACCCTTACATCTCGTATGATGAAGAGGGTAAGCCAGTCCTCATGGACTATCGACTAGTGCCGGTGATGGCGTCAGGAAGGGGAAGGGGCAGAGGTTTTTCAGGGCCAACCCAAGACCTAGTCACCTACTGGACTTGTGGTCACCCTGGTCACATATCGACACGATGCCCAGAAAAAGAGCAGGCTAATAGAGAGAGAGCTGATCTCAGGTGTGTCGAGTGTGGCATCACCCATCTCTTCAGGGAATGCCAATAGCTCTCAAATAGCATATCTGGGCATAAACCATGATGACCAAGCATCAATACATCCAACAAGACACCCGAATGTCAACAAAGAGCATTATGCATAAGCCATCCCTGATAAAACCTTGTTGCCCAAACAATGTATAGCACTAAATCCTTACATAAATTGAGCTATGGAAGCTCAAACCAAGTCCCAAAGCATCTCAAAACATTGGGCAAACATCCCCAAAGTATCTAGGCATCAAATATCAAGCCTCAGGAGCATCACATAAGCTAAGAGCATGACATTTTCTTACTATAAATCAACCCAGATCTGTTGTAGAAAATGATATGATCAAAGTTTGGCAAATCTAACATCACCATCGCGTCTAGAGCGTGCCAAAACCCCAAGTTAGACTCTTATCTTGCCTAATCGGGTTCCGGATGCTCGAGATATGAGAAAAAATGGGATTTTTTGAGCCAGATTTCGAAACAAGCGCAAATAAAAAAATGTGAGCTGATTGTGGAGCCTGTAGTTATGCTGAGGATAAGAGGGCAAATGGGGCATACAAGGTGCCCAATGAAGCCAAGGAAGCCCTGCAAAGAGCCTATGCAAACTGGGGAGAGGTGACAGATGAAATCTTACCTCGGAGGGAAGAAGCCATGGCTGGCATTGAAGCTCCAAGCTCTAGGTCTTCAATCCGGGCTGAGGTAATGTCGGGCTAAGCTCCATGATCAAGCTCTAATCCAAAGCTCTGATACTAGTTGAAAGGTGAGAAGGATCGAAGCTTGCTTGGAAGTGAGCTATGGCGAAGAGCAAGAGAAAAAAGAGAGAGAGACACAAATAGGAACTCCAACAGTCACAATGTGTGACCAGGCCTTCCTTTATTCAAAACTATCACTAAAAGAATAAAGAATAAAGTGACAGTGACGGCCCGCCACCTGTAGTGTGTAGTGGCAGGTACTGTCAGTGTAGTAATATACGAGCGGTTAAGCAGAGGCGCCTTTACCCCCAACAAATTATGCGTGGAGTTTTACATATCCTAGATCTACAAAGGAATCTTCTTTCAGTTGCAAGACTTGTGGATCTTGTTCTCTTTGTCAGTTTTGACTATACCAAGTGTCGCATTGAGAAAGTTGGCCAAACCATCCTTGCTCCTCAAAATGGTAATCTTTTTTAGTTATCTTTAAATGAAGATGTTGCAAATGTTGTTACAGCTCCGCGATCTTAACAGTAAAATATGGCATCGTCACTTTATTCACTCTGATTTTTCAAAGCTTGTTGATCTCTATCGGCATGACCTTGTTCAAGGTATGGAATTTAAAGCTCATCCTCACATGGACATTTGTGAATATTGTGCACTTGGAAAGCATTTTCGCAAACCCTTTTCCATTCCCACCACCACAACTCATTCTAGATATTTGCTTGATCTTATTCACACAGATATTTGTGAACCTTTTTTTCCATCAAAATCTCAATATCAGTATTTCATGACTTTTATTGATGGCTTCTCAAGATACACCAGTGTTTTTCTCTTACGACACAAATAAAAAGCTTTATTATCTTTTAAGCAATATCAAAAAGTTGCAGAACCTCATATTGGTCGTTGCATCAAGAAACTTTGTAGTGATAATGGTGGAGAATACATTTCAAATTATTTTGATGATTATTGTAATAATCAGGATATTCATCATGAATATATAGTTCCCTACTCTCCTCAATAGAATGGTATTATTGAACCTAAAAACAGGGCTATTCTCAATGTCATGCGATGTATACTCATTCATTCTGGCTTATCTCGATGTTTTTAGCACTGAAGCAATCTTAACAGCACTATTTGTGCAAAATTATCTTCCTACAACTACTTTTTCTAGTAAAATACCGATTACTACTTGGACAGGTGAAACTCCTTTTGTTTCATATTTTCAAACTTTTGGATATATTGCTTATATTCATGTACCCAAAGAGACTCGCAGAAAACTTAATCCTCCTGGTTTGAAAGTTATTTTCATTGGATACTTAACTTTTTCTAACAGATACAAGTTTTATGATCCATCTTTCAAGAAGGTAATCATAAGTCGTGATGTTATTTTCAATGAGCAACTTATGGGTAGCACATGGTCTCAGAAGGATGCTGGGTGAACGTGGTCACTAGAGGATGTTGATGATACAAAGTCATTACTCACTTATTTTCCTTTTCTATATGATGATCAACCTCCTTTACACGAGATAATATTGACTCTTCAGATCAAGATTCACAACCTACACCTATTATTGTTGATGATGACCTTGGCATTGATCTTTATGTTGATCTTCCCATTGATAATGAGCATGGTACTTGTCATGTTTACGATGCTGATATTCTTGAGAATGCTCTCAATATTTGTGAAGACCCTATCTCTTATAGTGATGCCATGCCATCCCCACAAAAGGAACAATGGCACGAGGCCATGGAAGCTAAGTGTGAATCTCTTCTCTCGAAAGATACATGGGTTCTAACTAAGTTACCACCTAGACGTACTGCTATTAAATGCAAGTGGGTTTATAAGACTAAAACAAAAGCAGATGAAACATTTGATAAATTCAAAGCAAGGCTAGTTGCCAAAGGTTTCTCACAAATTGCAGGAGTTGATTATCAGGGAACTCACATGTTGTTTGCATTACTAGTATTCAGGTCTTGCTAGTTTTTGGTGTTGAGTTTGATTTGGAGGTTCACCAAATGGATGTGAGAACTACTTTTCTTAATGGTGATTTAAAGGAAGAGATATACATAGAGCAACCAGAGGGATTTGTAGTCAAACATAAGGAAAATCTTGCTTGCAGACTTCATCAGCAAGGCACTCTATGGTCTCAAACAATCTTCACAAGCTTAGTATTAAAAGATTGATATTTTCCTTACAAAACAAGGTTTTATCTCTTGTTCTTCAGATCCTAACTTATATGTCAAGCGCTGCAATGATAGTTTTGTTATTCTTGCTCTATATGTGGATGATACCATACTTGTCTCTAGCAATCTCAACTTCCTTCAACAAGTAAAAAATGTTTTATCTTCTGCATTTGACATGGTCAATCTTGGAGACATACACTAATGCCTTGGTATTCAGATTCAACGCTATCAAGAAAATGGTGTTTTATTACTGCATCAAACAAAGTTCATTGAAGATATTATTCAAAAATTTGCTTTGGGTTTTGCACATTCTACTAGCACTCCTTGTCTTGTGAGCTCTACCAAAAACTCTAACTTTTTGCATAATGATGGACAATTAGCATTATATTAACCTTATGCTAATCTTTTTGCATGTCTTCAATTTGTTGGCTTAAATTCTTGACCTGACATTCTTTTTGCAGCAAATTTTCTTAGACAACATCTTAGTTCTCTATGCCTTAAACATTGGACTACAGCTAAACGAGTTTTGAAGTATTTGAAAGGCACTAAAGATTTTGGGTTGATTTATTGACGCCAACAATTCTAATTATCTACATTCACTTCAACTTTCAGGTTATACAAATATAGATTGGGCAAGCTCTCACTTATCTATGCATTCAACAAGTGGAAATCATTTCTTTATCAATGGTTGTCTTGTTTCTTGGACTAGCAAGAAACATCGTTGTGTTGCTATTTCCACTACAAAGACTCAATATGTAGCTACATCTTTAGCAGCTTGAAAGTTAGTATGGCTTCGACAAGTTCTATCAGATATTGGCCATCCTCCTCTCTCCAGCACACCACTTCGATGTGATAACCAAAGTGCTAATGGTCTTGCTTAAGACTATGTTCAACATAACAAGTCTAAACATATTGCAGTGCATTATCATTAAGTTCGATATGAAGTAAACAACGGCACGATCATGATTGAACATTGTCCAAGTGATCATATGATTACGGATATATTCATCAAAGGACTCAATGAAGCATGCTTCACTCTGTTGCGCTCGGAACTTGGAGTTTTCTTAACTTCAATCTTTGTTTGGAGTTAAAGAAATTTTTTGTTCTCCTCTTATCTGATGTGTACTTTGATTCTTTATCTCTTACTCAAATTCAATTCCCGATGCACCCTATAATTTTATGGTATCAAAGCCTATAGGGGGCTCTAAGGATTAAATAGTACGCAAGAGGCAAAGGCTTCAATAGCAAGGAGGAGCAATGTCAACTTTTACAAGTGGTTCTAGCGTATCAAGGAGCAATTTTGGAGGCAATGCTACCGTACTGACTATTCAAACATTGAGGATTCATCCACCAACCTTCAACAAAGGCAAGTTAGATGGTACAAACTATACTTTGTGGAAGTTTAAAATCACTACAATCCTTGATTCTTATGAGCTCCTATAGACGGTGCTAGGGACTGACCAAGAACCACAACTAACCCCCAACCCATCAAATTTGAGTGCAATGATTTCTCCAAATGCATATCTTCTAAGAGCTTGGAAAAAATGAAGGAACGCAGATGCACTATGTGCCTTACTTATAAGTTGTTCTGATAGTATTTTGACTTTGATTCAGCATGCAACCAAGGCATCGAAAGCATAGATTGTACTAAGAAGTCAATACAAAATACGAAATCAAACAAGGTTTCAAAACCTAGAGAATCAACTAGCAACGGAGAAGTTTTCTAAAGGAGAGACAGTTGAAGTATTCATCACTTGGATTAAGAATTTACGTGACCAAATGGCTGGCGCTGGGATACAAAATACTAGCGATGAGGTAGCTCGGAGGTGTCTTTGGATTTGTCCACTAAAGTTTGATGGATTGGTGACTACCCTTAATACTCAGGTGAGACCTCAAGCTTTGACTTTGGAGGATTTTTATATATTATTAATGGAGGAGGAGTTAAGGCTCAAAGCCCGAGAAGGAGGTAGTAGTTGAGATATTGTATTCTCCACCAATGCAAAAGACAAAGGTGGCTTCTCTACCGAAAATGATGGTGACAAAAAAAAGAAAAAGGGTGGTAAGAAGAAATTTCAAGGAGAGTATTTCTATTGCAAGAAGAAAAGACATGAAATCGCAGATTGTCACGTCAAGAAGGTAGATGAAAAGAATGGTACCCTTAAAAGTAAGGAGAAGGAGATAGCCAATACAGCTGAAGCAGAGCTGGATGGGTGTTGGATAGTGGTGCGTCTAGTCACATGGCCAACAAGAAAGGTCTATATAGTTCTATGTAGCCTCTACAAGAATCCATCACTATGACAATTGAAAACAAAGCAAAATGCCTTACTATGGCCACATGCACTATTTCCTTTGTTGTTGCAAATGGTAAAGTCAAAAAGCTTTCAAATGTGTTGTATATTCCAAAAATTAGGAGAAATTTCTTATCAGTTTTGCTGCCATAACTGGTATTGGTCATGAAGTGAGATTCAACAAGACAGGTGCAAAAATCCTTGACAATGCTAGCAAAGTTATTGGTAAAGGAGAAAGGAGGAAGAACCTATATGAGCTAAGTGCTCTTACAGCCACCGCTGGAGTGGGCACAAGTAAGCTTTGGCATGAAAGGTTTGGACACATTTGATTTGTAGTTTTGAAGAAGATGCATAAGCAAGGTATGGTTGCTCACCTACCTACAGTTATTACTAAATTGAAGGATCCATGTGAAGCTTGTACTATGGGCAAGCAACATAGAAAGGCATTTCCACAAGAAAGCAAGAATAGATCAAATGCTTCTCTAGAGTTGGTACATGCTGACTTGTGTGGTAAGATGCCTACACAAGCCTTGGGAGGATCTCCTTATTTCATGTTCATCATCGATGAATACAATAGGAAGATGTGGGTACACTTCCTTTGTGATAAGGCTCAAGCTTTTGGTAAGTTTAAAGAATGGCTAAAACTTATTGAGAATTAAACAAGAAAAAGTGTGAAGAAATTTAAAATAAATGGTGGTGGTGAGTTTAACTCAAAGGAGTTTGAAGACTTTTGCAAGAGCAAAGGGATCAAGCATCAATCAACGACGCCTCATATACCTCAATAGAACGGTGTCATGGAATGAATGAATCACACCATTGTGACATGGCAAGGTGCATACTAAAAGGCAAGGGATTACCAAACCATTTTTGGGCCGAAGCTGTAAATACTATCGTCTACATTCTCAATCGGAGCTACACAAAGGCTCTCAAGGGAAAAACACCTCATGAGGCTTACACTGGTAAGAGACCATCTGTCTCACATTTTAGAACTTTTGGATGTGAATGCTATGCACATGTTCTTGATGAGAAAAGAAACAAGTTAAAATCAAAAATATAAAAATGTATATTCTTGGGTTATAGTGATGACCAAAAGGCTTACATATTGTATGATCAAGGGGCAAAGAAGATCATAGCGAGCCATGATGTAATGTTTAAGGATTAAGTGCATACAATGGAGGAGAATAAGGCAAGTTCTTACACTTTATCATCAAGCGAATAAGTATTCCATGATGAACCTATCCCAAGAGCTATCCCTATCCTTAAGGAGGAGGAAGAATCATCTTCGGATGATGAAGAGAAAGTTCACCAACCCTACATCACGCCATCGAAAATTCCGCAATGAGTGAAGCATCTCTATGAACAAAATAATCCTATGCCCACATCTGTTGAGGAGAAGGCAGATGGACCAAGGAGGTCTCTGAGAATAGAGGAGCAAAGAAGGGATTCTGGTCACATAATCAATATGGCCTTGATGGCTGAGATTATGAGAGAAGTAAAGGAGCCAACTAACTTGGAAGCAGCACTTGCAGATCCAGCATGGAAGGCAACTATGCAAGCCGAGTATGACATCATAATGAAGAATGACACTTGCTGGGAACTAATGGATTGGCCACCAAAGAGAAAATTTGTTGGCACTCAAGAGAAAATTCAATCAAAGACTTAATTCATTTACTATCCATACTCTCATGCCAAAATAAGCTCTCTTTTTTTCAGTAGGAGTGTGGTATACATGGATAGCCTTGTTCACATGTACTCCCTCTCTCAAAATTCTTTGGGGTCCTTTATTTGGCTCTCAAGGCAAGTGGTGATTCTTTGAGGGTTCTTTCTCTTGAGTGCACCACACTTAAGTGACACTCTAGCTTGGCACCTTTCAAGTCTATGCAGACTCAAGTCGAGTGCCTTTACTCAAGTGGCATATTGTGGCCCTTGTATAGTTTTTGGGAATTTTCGTACACTTTGGGGACTCCCTTGTTGTCTTACTTAAAGGTGGAGTTTACCCTAAATACTATATAAGCTACCTTTCCAAATCCTACTTTCAAATATGGATTAAGATTTAGCCACGTCAAATATTAATCGCTTATTTGAAAATGGGACTTGTGGAAAATTCCCAAATTCTCTAATATGGTGTTAAGTGGTCTCTGAGTTTCTAGCAATTGAGGAGACACTCAACAACTCAGAGCATGAGTGTCTAGTATGAATGCACTTGGTAGTGCACCCTTGCTTTGGTTGAGTGGGGAGTGATTGAGCTCTTTGGGCTTAAGCGGGTGATGTAAATATGACCATAAAGTGCTCAAGGGGTTGCAAACTCGAGAGAGGCATGCTTCAAGTGTCTTGGTGTAAAAGGTCTATTTGGGATTTCAAGTAGGTCTCATGTGACAATAGTTAAATCAAGGGCCTCCTAGGATTCAATGGTCCTACAATCAAGTATGAAAGGGTCTTATTATGCACTCAACCACTTAATCACCTAACTTCAGAGTGCTTTCATTGGTGTAGATGATGAGAGTGTTAAAATGAATCGAGAACGTGTTCCTTGATGATTGTGTCGACTGACTGCAACAAGGGTTGTATAATATCTTGTATAGATGATCAAGTTCTAAGTTGAGTGTTCCAACAAGGTTCTATGGGGTCAAGTGTTGGGCCTATCTATCGACCATTAAAGTCACCGAATTGAGTGGTTCCACGAGAGTTATATCTGAGACAAGGATATGTGTTTTGCACAATGAGTCACCATCACAATGATAGCCATATGTCACATACAAACATATAAACACACCATGCATATACATCATATGATAAAACACTACAAATATACATAGCCCATATACATGCATAAAAACCAATATATGTAGCTATATTATATTCATATTTGTAGCTATACTTTCTTAAACATGAAGAAAAATCAAATGAAGGCACCAAAAGTATACAATTGAAGTAATGCAAAGTTGAAGGATGGAGACCACTTTACCGAATTAACCTCACAAAAGCAATAGAAAGAGTATTTTTAGAATGCGCTTTGGACTAGCTACTCAAGTTCCATCATTAGGAGCAAAAGGAGAGTGAGGCAAGGCATGGGCACCAAAGAGAGCAACTATTTAGGTGTCCTCATGTCCCATACACCACCTAAAACCAAAGGCCCAAAATGGCAGTCGAGTTGTCACTCCATGCCTTTTTTTGCAAAATCCAAAACCATTAAATGCAGCACTCATTATTTCTTAAACCTATAGTTTTTGTGCTAAATACATGAAAAGGTTTTATAAATTGCATGGCAAAAACTAGTTAATTACTAAGGCCTTCCTAAAGGTAGCCAAAAATTCACGTCAAAAGAAGTGATACTAGTGTAGGGGGCCCAATTAGATGATGGCCCTATAGCATGACACAACATAACCCAATCTACTAACACTTCCACAAAAAATGCTTGTGTATACTTTGAGAGGATGCTCCTATTGAAAATATTTGTGGATCCCTTATTGGAAGAAGATGAAACTAGTCATAATCAATGCCATGCACTTATTCACTTGTTTTAAGCATCTGTAAAGCATCCATAGCAACAAGCCCCTTGATGTGTGTAAATTGGTCACCATCTACAATGGGACACTTAGCTATCATTATACTTGCTCCTTTACCTAGGCATGTGTTTTGCAAAAGGACTCACCATCACTATTATACCTACATGTCAAGCATGTGCACGCATGCATGCACAGTATGCACACACGTAGGCATGCGCACGCACGCACGCACACATGGGCACACGAACGTGTGGCTATGCAAAAAAAAAATCTACCAATGCATAAATAGACCCACATAAATACATATGACATAAGTATATTTACTTGCTTGAATGTGAAGAAAAACTACACAAAGGCACAAAATATCTTTCTCATTTTTTCCAACTAGTCCCACTCCACTTCAACCCTTACAACTTCTCTCACAAGTCTCATTCAAGACAACAATTGTGATCTCTGACTACAATACCAACTCTACTACAGTTGGCATTCTCAAACTAAGGTGCACCTTTACCATGACCTTGGTCACATGATTATTAGACACTTTCCAATTAATCAACCAACTTTCTAGATTATTGCAATGTATCCCTATGGTGACTTTATGATTTGACACTTTACATGTGCCTTTGTGTATTGAGAAAAGCTTGGCATATTTTGGAGCAACTCATTGTCACTATTGGCTAAGTCAAAGAGTCTACAAGGCACCCATACAAATAATTATTGACTCATTACCATGGACTGATTTAAAGATCTAAAAGAAACTTGCATAAATCATTAGAACTACATAATGCTTACTATATGAATAGGTTTGATACCTACACTTGACAATGCCACCATAAGTTCAGAGTGTCTTATATGTTATTGATTATTGATGTATTGCTATGGTAGACTTATTTTGATCCAATATCAAACATAGGCGTATGGTAGGCTGCAATTTTGATGATTACTTACCATCTTCCACCATTTCAATGTAGTATTTCTTTATAACTCATTTATTTTCTCATTTAAGTTGTACATGATACCAATTCTTTATGTATGGAAAATTAGCATGTGGTGGTAAACAAATTCCTAAGGCTAGCTACCTGCTTGTAGATTTTTAGGGGGAGAAGTACATTATCGTATTATCCCCACTAGCCTTGAGCATCATTAAGAGGTTGTCCGCAAACCCTTGACACTAAAGTTGTCTTCCCTTGCACTTGATACCTTCCAGCCTACAATCTTGTGTCATACTATCAAAGAGGCAAAAAAAAGGGATGTGTTAACGATTGTGAACAGAAGGGGGCTCAGAGGGAATCCTTGCCCAACACCCCTACATACTCTAAATGGTTCAACCAATGCCCCATTTACAGACACAAATGCCTAAGCTTCTCTTGCTAGCAAATATAGGATATTATTTGGTCTTTTCTCAAACCCCATTTTCTCCGTTACTTCTCTTATATATATGCCCATCTAAGAGAGTCAAAAGCTTTTTCCACATCTATCTACCTAAATACAGATTTCCTTGCTCAAAGATTCTGCCCACTTAGCTGTCGTATTGCATTTCAAACATTATATCCCACAAGGTTCCCCATGACGCCTTTGATATTAAATGTTGCTACCTTAATGTTGTCCTACATTCCCATCTGACTTTTGATTACCCATGGATTGTCTTTCAAACCCCTTATCAATCTTATCCCGATTTACATTTTCCTTGAACTAGGCACTATCAAAGGAATTGTCAAGCTTGCCAAGTCCATTCATACTTGTCTGCACAACAAACCAACATTGGTACTTTGCTCATCGCCCTCATGGGTCATCGTACAAGGATGTCATTTTGGACTTTGGCATTAATACTTACACACTCCTGGTCGAGTTGATCAAGAGGGACCTAGTAGATATTTGTGAAGTTTATATATCCAATTGTCAAGTTTTACTTACCAATCATGGCATGGAATAAAAAGTCAAAAAGAGTTCACATTCATGCATAGCTATATTTCTCTAATGAAAGTATGGGAAAAACACTTGACATCTATTAGTGTGGAATATCTCAAGAATGACTAGAAAGATGGAGGGATCTCAAGAATGACTAGAAAGATGGAGGGCTTCAATTAATACAGATGATACTAAAGCAGATGCTCTCAAAACACAATTGTTAAAAACCTATTGGTTATAGCTATGCCCATAATGAATAATGATATTGAACTTGTATTCACTAGGAACTAGAAAGGGTGTGAAAATGAGGGTTTTATCTCTCAAGATATCTTTAGAATCAAAGCTAACGGAATCACCCTCAACTTTATCTCCTCCTAGAGAGATGGTGGCATTACAACAAGGGGCCTAGAAGAATATCCTACTTCACATTGGCTTCAGAGCTATGAATGAATCCAATATGCATGCATGCATACACCTCAAGAAACCTAGGACACAAGAAACAAGCATCTTTTTCAAGGAGATATGCAAGATGTTAGTTCGGAATCAAGTCTAAAGTATCAAATTTTTGGAGCATTTGCTTAATGATGGGTAAAACCCACAAAAAAGAGCCGCCTAAGTCAAGGTCCTTTTGAACTAGCCAAGGCCCAATCAATGGATGCAAATATTACTTTTTAATCTAATATACACATTTTCACATGTAACAAAATATTCTTTGCACGGCATGCATGTTTGCAAAATATGTACCCATCTTGGAGATGGTCATCGCCATGTGGATCTTGCAAATTTATGCTTGCAAAGGTTTTTAGAGTAATTCACTTTGAATTCTTATTTCAAATCTTCAAATGGCATTGTTATGTGACTATGTCCAATGTTTCAAATCTATTTGACTCACCTATAATGCTCAACTAATAGCCACCTTTCTTTGTACATCTTGATAATATGTTTGTCATATTCTTTCTTAGCTTTGGTTGTACATGATAACAGGTCTTGCGCCAAAAGATAGTTCTCATCAGTTATCATCAGAAAATATTACAAATTTTTGCGCACAGAGAGAGAGAGAGAGAGAGAGAGAGATTTCTAGATTTCTACAAGAAATCATCAGAATTCAATTCATATCTTGTTATGATGACATTGAGATTCTTCAATACAATATGCTTGCATCTTTTGGCTTCAAACTGATATATCTTGAGGTATACCTCAAGATCCTAATGGTAACACAAAATTTTCAGCCTATTTCAGGACTTCTATGAGCCTTTCATAATCCTCTACACTTAGGAACTCTGGAGTTTCTTTACATTCATCTGTCTCTAGAGAAAGAGGGAAGAGCACTTCCATCTCTAGGAAGAAGCCACCAAAGTATACAGAACATCCCCAACATTGGAAGAATGACCATCCACTTCAACAAGCGGTAATAATGCATATGGAAAGTAAGGGAATATTCATCACTAAAGTACAACCCATTTTTATCAACCATTTCAAGAACAACAGTACCAGAGGATCGTACTGAAACACATGGCATCTTGAACTGGTGTCTTCCAGGTTGATCAATAATTTGGGACTCTGTTATCCGCTTTTGTCCCATGTAATTATGAGGGAGTAGGAGTGTTACCTGTAGATCCAGTCCAATCAGGCAGATCCAGTCCAATCAGGCAGTCAGAAGAACAGAAAGCTAATTGATGATATTATGGTAAAACGATTTTCAGAGAGTGATCACAGATTTCAAACACTATTATCCTAACCAAATAGGCAGATCACTCTTGTTGTACCCTGCTTCAAGATCTTTGAATATATTTCTAGCCACACTTCAATCAAATGATTTTTGCAATGCAAAACTCCATAACTAACAACAGTAAGGCACTTCAGACTTGAAAACAAATCTATCAAAACAAAATAGTTCTTATTTATACAAACACCATATTATAGCACTTGCTTGAGAAAAAAGGCTCAATATGTGGGATTGCCTCATTACGTACAACCAAAAGCAAAGGAGACACAAATCTAGATGTGGCTGATCTATTAGTTAAAGAGGATGTTAGTCATAGACAACTAGCACAAAGCTTGAAATAAGTCGACCAATTGTCAAGCTAAAATCTCTAGGAAAATAGTTTCCTGTGTTTTTGTCAACCGCCTCTCATATCTCATCACTTGCTTGTGCTGCCTTGTGTTTCCCCTCTCCTATCAGCATGTGCACTCCTGATCATGCAATTTTCTACTATTTATTCCTCTCATCGTTCTTGCCTCTAGTCAACTATACTGGCTGCATTGGGAATCACTGCACCAGATTGTCCACTTCCACTCCCACTGATAGCATCTTCTTTGCTATCAGCTGCATGTCCTGTCTCTTGTCACTCACAGCCCACCCTTTGCACCCCTTTGTCCTCAAGTATTGCTAAGCACATTGAGGTGCATTATCATTATGTCAAAGAGAGGCTCCACCCAAGGGAGATTGACTTGGTTTATGTCCCTACGCAGGACAACTTCACAAATGTGTTTACAAAAGCTTTGTCTAGAGAGAAGTTGGAGGCCTTTCGCAAGGCTTTAGGCTTACTAACATTTGGGGATTGATTTGTCGATTCCGTATGTACGTTCACATCATTAACTCAAGGGGAGTTTGTTACACTTATCATGTTCCCCCATAGCTCTAGTGTGAATGCTCCCTTATACCCATGCACTTTTTACCTTCTAGCTGGAGAGGGGTTTTGACCTCGAGTGAACACCCATCAATGGGTGTGGTACTTTAGTACCTTAGGGATTGTACTTTCATTATCATTTTCACATAGTTGATGTGACCTTCCAACAACTCTCTTCTCTCTTGTTGTTCAGTTGTTCACTAAGAGTATGAGTGAGTGGGCACATGCTGTTGAATCCTAACCTAACAGTATGTGTGAGCGAAAGAGTATGAGCTTGTGTGTATCAATCACTTTGTGAGTATGAGTGTATGTGTGAATGTGACTGTATGTACTATGAATGTGTGCATGTGTAACAAGAGAGAAGCTCATGTAAACAACCAACAGCCATCCCCTGTTTGTCCCCTTGTCTAGTATGCAACAAGGGGTTCCTGCCAATTTGGGGTGCACCCCAAAACAGATTCATTTTGGAACATTGGTCAACAAACCCCCACCCCCCCCCCCCCCCCCCCCCCCCCCCGCCAAACCCAAAACAAAAAAAAAAACTGTACAGGATCCAGACCAGCCTGTGATCCTAGTAACATGGATGGTTTTGGCCCTAGAATGTAAGAAATTGGTAAGACCTCTCTATGTTTGGCGTCTGGCAAGTGATGCTGAGGATCTCATCATCTCAGCTTTAGGTAGAAGTTCCCCATGTATGTGAAATCTCTAAGAGGAAAAGCCCTAGGCATTTCTTGTCAAAGGCATATGTGATCTCAAAAATGACCCAGATCCATATCAAGAGACTCAAAAACCGCCCTCTTATATCACAGTACAACGGCATCCAGAAAAAAGCCCTCCTACTATCAAGAACATTTAGCAGAGGCAGGGATCTCAGCAGATCTCTGATAGAATTAAGAAAGTACAAATGCCTCACTTGTGAACGGCTCAAACCAAATCCTCCTTAGCCTTAAAGCTACAGATAATAAACTCCACATTTGGCATGGTCCAAAAAAGAAAGGAAAGCCTGAAAAGTGAAACACAATTTGCAACATGGTAAACTAAAATGACAGTTTCATACATCAAGCTGACTACTTTTCCTTTTCCATCAGAGCTTTGATTAGAGGATCCTGAACATAATGGTTATTTATACTTTTCTTCTCAAATGACAGGGAAGGCATGCACTTGTCATAAATAGAGAATTACGAAAATTTTCGCTGCTGATGATCATGCAAAATCTTTGAAGATTACAATATAAAGACAATAACTTGAAAGCTAAATTACTCACCGTCACATTATAAGGAGCTTGAGTGCCGGATGGTAAGCGATGCCCATCTACAATGTTGAACTGTACCCAGAAGTTTTCACCTGCCTCATCACGGAATGCTCTTGATGCTGGCAATACATAAATTCCTTCTCGCCTTTGGCGAGAGGAAAGAACATTTCTCCCTTGGTTTTGTGCAGACCATGACTGCATCCATGCAGATGTGACCGTCAGGACTCAGAATAAAAGCTAGATACAATCAAACAAGGATTCCCTGTTACTGCACAATGCTTCAAGCGAGCACAGACAAGTGCCTTGGGATACTTTGTCCCAAGGGGATTTCTTTATGAATAGAATCATTCTTTTCTCTGAACAAAAGAAAAGCACAGACGAGTGCCCACAAAGGAGGGAAAAATAAAAAGCCATTACAACATTAGTTGGTTAAAATTACACAAACACGCATCATAATCAACCAGCAGATGGATGATGCGAGTAAATGGGCAGCATCTATGGTATCATTTTAAAAATCCCAATAGCAAATTAAGTAATCATTCAAGATGCAACCTAGTAACTGCTGATCAAAGATGCAGGTTACTTGACATGAAGTGAGTGCCCATTCCTAGAATAAAGTCAGGTCCTTTATTGTAGAGATCATACCTTGAGAGGATGATAAGGAGACGGAGTTGAAAAGCAGAATACATTGCCATTCATGGTTGAAACAATCAACTCAAGATCGTCACCACCATCAACATTATCAGCTAAAACCATGCTGTATCTGAAAAACAAACGGTAACATGTAAGGCATCTGAAATTATCTGACCTTTCCATAATGAAGGCTAATAGTCTATTCTTTCTGAATACTGAGCAACAGAGAAGAGGCCTATTCTTTCTGAATAATGAGCAACAGAGAAAATTTACACTCTGGATGCGTGAACACATCATGAAGTTGTTAACTTACGATGTTTCGCCAACATCGATTGCATCAGCACAAGCTGTTGGCCCATCAATAAGGTATAGGTACCCATCAAATGAAGTGACTACTAGTGTCAGACCTTTCTTTTCTGTACCCGGCTTATTAAGGTCAACTAGAAGAACAGGAGCCATCACACGGCCATGAGTACGGTAAGGATAAGGCCGCACATGGGATCCATCTGCACCTTTCAAGACATAGATGTTTCCAGACACAGTTGGAATCACTATATCTGTCTTTCCATCACCATCAACATCTCCTACAGTGGGGCCCTAGCAGAATTAGCAGGAGTGGTCAGTACCAGACAGGCACTACCAGTCAGTCCATGATTCTGAACAAAAGACAATATAAATAGTTGAATTCCAAATATTCCAAAAAACATCGTAGGTAGCTGCAATCCAACATCTGCTATGGAAGAGCTGACTTTTCATCGCATTAAACTTGCAGCAACCCATCACAATCTTAACTAGGTTGATGGTTTAACACCATTTCACGATCTCAAATAAGGTAATCGAAATGAATCTAATAAAAAACCTGCTACATAATGAAATCCCATATAAAAACACTGAAGTCCTGTATAATACAATCATTCACACATGCCATTCAGCTCTTCTAGTACAAAAATTGAAATCCCAGCAACAACTTGCAAGTGTAGGCTAGGGGAACCTATTCATTAATGAAAACACCATGACCTGAAAAAGAAGAAAGTTTACGAAGAAATAGCAACAGACCAGATGTCAGGTGCCAATACTGCACCAGAAGACAGATGCACTCTCTTCTTCTCTTGTAATGCTTTATCTTACTGGTGGGAGCCCATTAAAGTTGATAAAACCCAAAAAACAAAAAGAAAACAACAAGGCCAAAAGAAACAGCACTTACCACTAAAGGCAGTATGTAAGCAGTATAGTGGGCAAAAACTTCCCATCAAACTCCATGAGAGATCTCTCTCTGAAAATCAAGCAGTATTGTGGTCTAAAACAAGCTTCCTGCCAAACTCCATGAGAGGTGAGTCTTTCAAAGATTGAGCAATAGGGTGGACTAAGACAAACAATCAGTTTCATTTTTGCAAAATTGCTGTTCTGATTAAGGTTTTTTTCCAAGAAAAATGATGATTCTCTTAATAAATGCGCTCATGACAAAGAACCCAAGGCGAAATACATAAAGTGCTCTCTAAAAAAGAAAAGGTATACAACATAGGGTAAGTCCATTGTAAAGCCAGAGTCAATAAACAATCAGGAGGTCTATAGTGCTGAACCATGTGTGGCCAACAATGAAAGAAATTACCAAAATCCCAGGTCCTGAGAAAAGCATCTCTCCTCCTCGGTCTCTAAATTCCCATGTGCCTCTCCCATCTCTTGTGGAAAGAATAGACAATTTCTGTCCAAATCCTAGAGAGAGTCTCTGAAGCATAGCTAATTCTCATGGTCCAAATATACCAAGCAATGAGGCTAACTATGAACTCCCATCTGTGAAACTGCCTCTGAGCCCACACAAAATATGAAAAATGCCCACACAACTGTTGTTCATGTCTGAATCATAGACTTTGTTGTGCCATGGCACACCATCCTAAGGGCTCTCCTCCATGCCCCTTGCACCCCATGGCAATCCCAGATACAATGTCTTATGACTCCTCTAGCTCTCCACATCTAACACAAAGGACAAGATCTCTACCATCCCATGTGCTTCAAATTAAAAAACTCATTCATTTTCTGGGTGTGATAAGCTGGAGGTAAATATCTTCCTCTTATATATTCTTTCAGCAAATTCCAAGTAATGGTATTTTCAGGGACACCTTGATCTCGGCACCACTACTTCCACTAGAGTTGACCTTCGCCAATTAATTTTAGCTTTGGCTATCATGGCTTGGTTGGCCATGACAATTCTAGCAGTAGGCAAATAACCTTCCATGGATTCGATCCAAATTTTTGCATTGGCTTCCACATTCTCACCTTTCCCTTCAAATTCCAAAGGCCTGACTTGCTTCAAAAGATTCCTTTTCTCTTGAACTTCATTGGGAATTATTGTGGATGAGAAATTTTGGGAAATTTTCAACAATTCCCAAGTTAAACTTTACAAAATTTATATAGCGTTAATATTAGAGTTTGATACTCAAAGTATTTTTCACTTAATTTATTGAAACAATTTTAATTAAAACTCTTTTCCCATTGCTAAAGTTAAAATGCAATTTCAGAGGTTCCAAGGGAAAATAAGGTTCCATTATTTCTCTGATTGATAAAGTATCAATCAACGAATGTACAAGGTAATCAAATGGGAAGAAATACATTATTCAAATAGCTCACAGGCTCATCTTTTTTTTTCTAGAAAATGATTCCCTACTACAATCTAAGCATGACACTCTGATACATCCTTTATGAAGCAACTTGGATTCTAAGAGTAGATATCTAGGAATCTATATTTTTTAGGGAGTTCAGGAAATCTGTTATTTTTGTAGTTGAGGTACCACATCCTAAATGCCCTCCATCATGTCACTAAATCCTTTGATGGCATGAAGTTGCCATCTCTTTGCTTTGTAGTCTTGTATCATTTAGCCATCAATTAGTTCATTCCTTCTTTCTCCTACCTTTCATTTAGTCTCCTTCTCTATCACGAGGACATATTTTTAATGCTTAGCTTTGGCATTATTAAGTTGTGCACATGTGAGGTGCACATGTGAAGTGGAAGTGAATTAAGTCATAGTGACAACCTAAGTGCCATGGGCCTGAGGCACTTGTGTGCAAGCCAATGAATTTGCTCATTGCTGAATTTGTGATCAGCTGAGTGCATCTCAGCAAGCAAGTCATCAAAACTCAAGTGAGATGGGTTCAAGTCATGATGATACTTCACAGTCTAAAGATTCAAAAAGTATTGGGGGAAATACAATGCCTAATCTTGGAATGGGTTCACAACATGGGCAACATGCTGAGATTGTTAGTTTTGACAAGAAGCAAGTCCCTCAAGGCCTCAAAATGCTGATGACCAGCAAGAAGAAGAGAATAACGATCAATTGAAGGCACAATTGAGGACAGCAGCTGATATCTTTGCAGAATGGACAAAAAATCCTCAAGTTGTGCTATTCATGAATGCTCCTCCGAAGGTCAGCAAGGGCAAGAACAAAGTCATCTTCTAGATCGTGGGGACAGCATGAGGTTCCAGAAGAAGAGCCACCACAACCTCAAGATACACCTAATGTTGGTAATGACTAAAAGCAAATGATGCCAATCTACTCTCTGAAAAAAGGTTTTTATTATTTAGCCGCCATCTTACAACTGCTGTTGTACTTCATTTTTCTGGTTTTGATGAATTAAGATAATATTTTCTTTCTTCAAACAAAAAGAAGAGTATGTTTCTAATCACAAATCAGTCTGTGAGACTTGAACAAGCAGATTGAAACAATTTTTTAAAGGTCACTATCAGGCAACCACTGCATGACCGTGGTGAGTTTTTGAAACAAATCCAACTGACCATACATGTGCCAAGACCAAAATGACTACAGAATCTCCTGTGGAAATAAAGACACTTTCCGAGTACCTGAGCAATAAGACTTTTCAAGTGCACTTCCCAGATTTCTTTTCCCTGGCTTGTCCATGCAGCTACATTTCCACGGGTGTCAGTTGTCACCAACTCAATCTTTCCATCATCATTTACATCAGCAGCTAGAATCTGGCCTTGGATTTCACCCATCAACAGCGGGAAGTTCTCACGAAATTCACCTACAAAACAGAATTGTACAGAGTCATTGAATATTAAACCATTGAAACCTAAGTTGGTTTGTACTTATATGTATGGAAAGTAATCTTCCATGAATAAACAAGTGCTTACCACGATGATCAAGTGCATAGAAGAAACCAAATGATGTACCAATCAAAATGTCCAAGAATCCATCATTATCTAAGTCTACGAGTGTTGGAGATGAGTAGATATATGCGCGATATTGTCCATCATCTGTACTGAGATCAAGAAGCTTCTTCCATTTGACTTGTTTTGTGTCCAGATTAAAAACAACAACAGCTCCAGCAACGTATTTCGATATGTCAATGCCTGCTAACTCTTGTGCATTTTCAGGTTTATCATAGTACCTGTATTTACCATCGGAAACAGATATAACAGAACCAAATGTTAGCAAGAAATTTGTTGCTTTAAGTCCTGTTCATTCTGCCCAAGCATAGCAAAAACATTTTTGTTAATATTAGCTCTGTACTCAAGCTAGTCCAAACTAATCAGGAGGGAGGAATTTTCAAGTAATCTAAAGTTTGAAATAAGCTTCAAAAAGGTGACAAGCAACTCCAGCAAGGTCAAAGATCTCAACATACGAGGAGCATCACATGATTGACATGTCTATTAATTACAGAATCATCAATATAGAAAGGAATTAAGGTTGATCTCAAGTCACTGAAACCAGCCTTCCAAAAACCAAAGGGCAACAGACTTTCTTTTTTCGAGAAAATAAATTTCTACTAATAACACCTTGCAGAAGTCCCCTTGAGGTAAAAATACGTAAGTCCAAGGAACTATAAGTGGAGTGTTTAAGTACATCACAAATACAATAGTTGTGCAAACAACCAATCTGGTGAGTTATAGTACCAAACCATCTCAGGGGCTGTCTGGAACTGAATAGACTTTAACTTGCAAGTACTTGATCTTAAAGACTGAAATTCAGTAAAATAAAAAAGTGGAGCTAGAATGCTCCTACACCATGACACAAAAAGATTAGCCCCAAAGACTAGCGCCCCTTGTGGTATTTCTTTATCACTACCTGATTGTTGGTACAACTGTTTGGAAAGCCCTACTCTAATAGAACACCAGATCTGAACAATACTACCATATCCACTCATGAATCCACAAAAAGCACAACACCACCAATCTGCTCGACGAGCCTAGATCAAGTCAGATTCACTCTAGCCAAGATCTTCACCAGCACGCACCCAATGCTCAAGCCTTCACATAGGAGATCACGATCTTGCCCAAATACTTCAAATTTCTGCTCAAAGCACTCCGTATGAGGCATTCTTTGGCTCTCGGCCTATAGATTCCCACTTTGGATCTTTGGGAGTCATGCTTACATGCACACCCCTGGTGACAAATGGGCAAGCTCACTCCCTAAGCTGATCTCTTCATTTTTGTAGGATACTCCTCCAAAGCAAAACCCTATCGCCTATTTGATCCCTAGACAAACAAGGTGATCGTTAGGAGAGATGTAGTCCTAGATTCTCTGCCCTTTTCTCAAATTTTTCCTACTGAGATAGTGCCTTCTGAGCAAGGTCTACTACCCGCTCCTAACCCAGCCGCAGCGTCTTCACCCCCCAAGCCTCCTTCGCGAGACCCGTTACCTCGCTGGTACCAGCAAACCATGTGAGATCCTTCCACCAAATTCCACTCTGGAGGGCCCTAGAAGATCTACTCAGCTTGCATCTCAGGCTTCCTTTGCAACATTGTTTCTAGCTGATTATATAGCGTATTCTAAGCCAGATAGTTGGCAAGAGGCTCTTTAACACCCCCAATGGCAAGAGGCCATGGAAAAGGAGCTAGAGAGTATTGACCAAAATGAGACTTAGACCATGGCAGATTGTTTGAGCCACAAGAAAGTTATCAAGACAAAGTGGATTTTTAGGACTAAGCAAAAAGTTGATGGGACTTTGGACAAATACAAGGCTTGCCTTGTGGTGCAAGGGTTTTGATAGAAGCAAGATATCAACTATGAAGAGACCTTTACTCCTAGTTGACTTTATTTCGCCAGCTAGTTGCGCTCACTGCTCACCACAGTAAGCTAATCTATCAGATAGACGTCAAAAGTGCCTTTCTGAACGGTTATTTGGGGGAGGAAGTCTATGTGGAGCACCCTCCCAGATTTTCTTCTATTGATCGGAAGGATAAGGCCTTTCACTTGCGGAAAGCTCTTTATGGACTGAAGCAAGCACCATGGTCTTGGTTCTAGAGAATGGCCTCACAAACAACCTGCAATGTCTACACTTCCAAATCGGCAAAACCTTCAACTGATATGAAAGTTGAGCCTTCTAGGGAAGGAATGAATGTTTAAGCTAAGCCTTCTAAGGAAGCAACTAATACTAAAACTTAGGCCTCTCAAGAAGTGACCACTAAGATAGCAACTAATGTTGAATTTGAGTCTTCAAATCAAGCATCACCAAAAGACTATGCTACTATAGTGCATCTTTTTAGGAGGAGAAACATTAAGGCCCAAGTGTTTTCAAAGCTATACCTGAGAAGAGGAAGATAAAAACTAGATGGTACTGTGTCCAAAGATGCTTCAAGGAAATAAGGAAACCCCATTAAGCAACCAATCATCTAATTCCTAGGTTGGCATTCATAGGGTTTATTAGTTGAAGGCCATCCACGCCTAAAACTATCCAAGGATATCTATAAAGCCTATTAGTTGGGAAAACAACATCACATATCATATCCTCAGTAAGTCTCACCTCGAGTTGAAAAACCTCTTGGATTGATTCACATTGACCTTTGTGGGCCATCATCCACAATAGCCATTAATGGCACATTGTACTTTCTTATTGTGGATGACCATTCAAGATATATGTGGATCTTTTTCTAAAGAATAAATCTAACGCCTCCATATATTTCTCTGCATGGATGCACCTTGTGAAAAATCAAATAGGTGTCCCTATAGGGACAATGAGGAGTGATAATGGTGTAGAGCTTGTTTCCCACCAATTTCTCAAGTTGTTACATGAATAGGGCATAGAGCATAGGAACCAAACTACGATGAATATGGCATGCTCTATGTTGTTCATAGCAAACCTCCCTGTGCATCTATGGATTGCGGCTGTTAACACTTCTATATGCATCTTCAACCAATGCCCAACTCCAACAGTCCCTCATAAGACCCCCTTCAAGGCTTTCTTTGGCACTTAACCTCTGGAGTCTATGCACTTCGATACATGTATTGATGCAATTTGCACCGATTTGCCTTTGACAATTTGGAGCTTCTGACCGCAATCGCCAAATTTGTGCACGAGAATGCGTTTGGAACAAAAATTGCAGCATAATTTTGCGAATTTCCCGTGCAATTGGTGCATTGGCCTATAAATCTAGCTATAATTGATTGTGGAGTGCAATAGCAAACATTCTCTAATTCTGGAAATCAATTTGTAGATCTGAAATTTCTGCAATTTCTTGATTTTCACTTCTGGTTGGTACTTGCAGTGTACCGTGGTCATTTGTGTGACATTTGGGCTTGTAGTTGCTGATGTTTGAGTCAATTTAGAGCTACAAATCATGGCCGGAAACACCCAATACGCTAGCTACTTTAGGATAGGACATCTTGAGGTATTATGGGCTGAACTATGCTTGGCAGCCCCTCCTACGTTCCAAGCTTGGGCTTGATAGGGGTGTCAAGCTAAAAACGTTTGTTACAAATTTAAACCTTAATTACCTCTTTAAAACAACCCCAAAACTCAAAAATTACCAAACTTTCTATCCCATAAGCAAACACCCAAACTTTGGGAGGATCCACATCTCTAAATAGGAGGCTGCCAAACCACTTGAGCTAATCTTTTTTTGCAAATTTCTCCGACTGTGGGCACCCTATTCCTACTCTCTACATCCCTCATCTAGCATATACCTCAATTCATGGTGTTGTCCTTCAGCCATGCACCTTATTCAACCTCCATCCTCTGCTGTGTTTGCTGATCATGCCCAGTTTCAGCCTGTTCAAAGCTGCTACACATCAAGCGACTAATGTGCAGTCCGTGTTTATTGTATACACTGGTTTGTACACAGCTACTGTCAGCTGCCAGCCTATCACCCAGCCTTCAGCACCTTGTGTTTCCAGCTTGCAGCTGCAAGCCTAATCTTTGGGGAGTTGTCTATTGCTTCATTGCTTCTACATATTTCACCAAATCAGTCTACATCAAAGTCGAACTTGCAAAATCTTTTACTGCAAGTACAGGAGGGGGGAACAAAGAAGAAGGAGAAAACAAAGGCCAAGCCCAAGAAGGAGACACAAGAGCATTCTTCAAGCTCTGACACAAATTTAAAGAAGCCTCAATGCCCACACTCTGGAACGGGGACACATCCTAAGGAGAAGTGTGGGACGTACCCTCACTTTGTCTAGGAGCGAAGGATGGAGCTATGTAATTCAGGCCTTCCTCCACCTCTACATCAGCTATTACCCATAAGTCCGTGTTCCTTCATATCCATGTGTTGGAGGAGCCTTCTTCACTAGTTGAGTCATCTTCAGAGAGCCCTTGGCTCATTGATAGTGGTGCTTCAAGTCATATGACTCCATGAGGAGATATTTAACAGGATCTTCGTCCATCTCAAGGTCTTGTCACTGTGGGTGACATTTGTTTGGTGCCTATTAGTGGTGTTGGCACTTCGCCGTTATTGCTAGACCATTTCTCTAGCTCCATTTCAAAAGTCCTACACGGTCCAAACTTGGGCTTTCCACTCCTCTTTGTTTATCGCTTGACTAGACTCCATTCCCGGGTTGCCTTTACCAAGAAAGCTATCTTTATTCAAGACTCTTCTTCAAGAGTTGTTTTAGCGAGCTTCAATAGGTTGGCAAGAGAGCGAACTCTACAAACTCCATTTCCCTTCTCTTATGCAAGCTCCTCGAAGGCAATTGTCTATTGCTCCCCTCATTCCTGCTTGTGCACCATCTATTCCACAAGTTCCTTTCCATCCCTAACCCTCTCCTCCGGTAGTTCCCTCGTACCCCTCATCCAGAGGGACAATATCGATGATGCAGCTCTGGATTCCCCGGCCACTCGTGTTTCAGAGGGAGATTCCCAAGATTGGGAGGAGCTTCTTCATCGACAGTCTGTAGCAATGGACTTCCTCAGCATTGGCACTCTTCCTATCTCCCTCCAATCCGCCTCTTCTTTGGCCTTCCCCCACATTCAGGATCTAAGAGGGGCTCTTAGAAATCATATTTGTCATGCACTATCATCTCCTACCTGTGAGCCTCAGTCCGAGTCAAACAAGGACATTAGGAGCTCTAACATGTCTATCATGTGCTCGGTCAGTTTAGGAGTGTTTGTCAATTAGTTTCCAGCTTGTGCTGCCCTATCAAACAATATCCAGCATTCCTGAGAGTTTGTGTCTGCATCAGCTACCACATCAGAAATTTTTCCCATTTTTTATGTGCTGCTGAATGCAGTCGGCCAGGATGGCACAGGTTGGCCAGCAGCTGGTCCGCTAGTTTGGCTGATTTCAGCTATTTATAGCTGGCCTGTGGTTGGGGCAGATCTCTTCCTCCGCAGCTGCTCCATTGGTTGCTGCAGTCTCCTCCATCTCCGGCATGGACAGCAGGCTGGATATTCTGTCACCGTCATCGTCACTTCACCGTCAGTGCTGCTGTCATCATTTCAGGCTGATCCAGTGCCCTCACTGATGCCTCAGGCTGCGTGCAGGGACCGATCAGTCCACTCCTTTATATTCAACATTCTTCTTCAATCAGTGCTCTCTCTCTCTCTCTCTCTCTCTCTCTCTCTCTCTCTCTCTCTCTCTCTCATGTTCATGGTTCTCTTTTGTTGTGCACTCTTACAAGATAAGCATGTGGGAAAAGCAACACATTCAGCTCTCAATAGCAGAAAAGCTAGAAACATAGGTTTTGGGCAAGAAATCAGGTGCCTGCAAACACAAGGTCATGGCTGGTAAATGCAGGTATACCAGGTCTGTAATGAGGTCATTCAGCATGAATAGCAGTCGCCCAGCCTTGGGAACAGTGCATAGCAGTCAGTCGCAGGTAGGATCAGCACCAGGACAAAGAAGACTCAAACTTGCAGCAGTAAACAGCACCATGAATGCTAACATGGACGCCCAATACAATGTCAAAATAGGGGCCAGCAATGGAAGCAAGTGCTGTAATAGACTGCACAAACACAAAGAAGAAAGAAGAATGCTGCAAAGAACAAAAGAACTCAAGAAGAATATTGCACAGGAAATGGAATCCATATACCAAGGCATAGGATAGTACAAAACTCAAGCACTAAGTCACTAGCAATGCGCATGGTCCCCCCCTCTCAACACAGCTATAAGTCATGATATGTAAAATCTGCTAACAGTGCCGGCCAATGATGAGAAAGGAGTGGCTCTACCAAAAATCCTTATATCACATGTTGGACCTCTGTCCATGATCAAGCTACTGCCCCCAAGGTCTAAAATTAGGTGTTGTTTAGGCTCAACGAGTGGCACAAGTTTTTAAGTAGTGTTAGTTAACTTCAGTTTAATCATTCAATTGTATGTGGTTAGAGCATCTAATCCATTTCATTTTAAAATAAAGTAGTTTGTTGCTTTTTTTTGGTAATGTTGCAACTTAGGTAGTGGGGGCTTATAGAGTGATGTTACCTTACTGCTGGTGTGGGGCTCAAGATTTCTCACCACACAACACCCCTTTTAAATAATACAGCCTTATTTTTCAGGGAAAAGCGGGTGGGTGAGGTGTGGTCCTATATGTGTGTGTGTATCTTTCGAACTTTTCTTGGCTAAGATGAACCACATCGAATAGATTGTCACAAATTAAATGGTCATAAGGTGTCCAAACAGTCAAAAGTTGTTCTTAAACAGCTTTGGCTAAATTTTCTTAGTAACAACAATAGGGCCCACGCCCATAAGGTGTCCAAACAGTCAAAAGTTGTTCTTAAACAGCTTTGGCTAAATTTTATTAGCAACAACAATAGGACCCACGCCCATAATCTATATGCAAGAACATACATCCAAAGCATTGTTTGTTGTGTGTGTTTCGGTCTTGTTTGTCAACCTAACGGACTTGTGCTGTTGCTGATGTAGCAGAAAACTGCAAGCAGCTAAGCAAATCTAGAAATTCATCAGTCACAAGAGAAATCAGCACTGTTAAGAGTGCCCTGAAGCCATCCAGTATTATTCCCAATTTCAGCAACTATTCAATCAACATCAGGTTTTGAAGTGTATGTGCATGGGTTTCCAATTTAAATGCCTGTGTTTATACTGGATTGCCAGCATTTGACAAAACATGTAAAGTCATCAAAGAAGATGCAACAATTAACTCTTTATAAGCTATCTTCCCTTGTCTTTGACATGGTCCAGAAAAATGCAAATATAGAAGATACAACGTTCAGATTTCCTATTGGCTGTATTTGATTTCTGTTTGACATGCACCAAACTACGCAAGAAGAAATAGAACCATAAAACTAACATATTCAGGGGGGCACAGTGGCTTACTCACGATCAAAAAAATAAGATGTGGCAACTACCATCTCATCCACACCATCTCTATCAATGTCAGCGATAACCTGGGACAGCATAAGGTAAAATGTGAAGTAGCTCTATATGTATTATAGCAACAAAAATATTAAAAACTAGATTCCACATGCCTAAGGTAAATCATTAAACACAAGAACAGATCTACATGTATATGGATAGATATTAACACAGAATCACTGCATGAACATTGGCATCTTAGGCACAGTCCATGAATTTTCATGTCAGGCTGTGAAGTGCACCGTGCCTACATGCCTGGTTTGTGGTGCATGGCCTGTCAACAGTCCGTGCAAGCTAAAGTTTAGGGGGTCATAATAACTGCATTTCATCAAGTCCTTTAAAGAAATTTCCCATGTGCAAACCTGATTTATGCGCACACAATTGTTTCAAACTATGACAAACATTCTGAATAAGCATCATGTTATGTCTTGCACAAAAGCCAAATGTTCCATGATTTATGGTTGTATGTTTCGACCCATATATGGGTTTCTTGGCTTTGGCTTCTTTGTCCAATGTTGGGACTCTTGACTCTAGGTGCCACCATGCCAGGAATCCCTCTCATGCATAGTGGTGAGTGTAACAACCTAGGGAACCTCAAACGCAAGAATTTCCATCCCACAACCTTGCATCCATTTCATCCCTCACTTGGCCTCTCAGTTTGCATAGATTCCAATGTTGAATCAGCCCTATTACACCTACCATCCTTTTTCTGCTACTAGTAGATTCCCTGCACAAGCTATCTGAGAGTGAGCGATGGAAGCAAAGTAGCACAGAGAGAAGAGAAAAGAAGATGAAACGCAGATGAAATGGAAGGGAAACACTCTGATATGTACTCAATAGAAGCATGTGAGCTGTCACCCCCTGCACGTCTGTAGAACACATCAACAAGGGCACTCGACTGATGGCAGAAGATGATGAGAATCTAACTCAGGGAGATGAGGGATGACGATGATAGCTGGATGATGTGACTGCAACAGCCGTAGAAGAACAGGAATCAGCTGCATGCAATGATTTAGGAGGGTAGAAGCATGTGCTACAAATAGCTTGCAGAATAGAAATCAGCCAACCTGCAAAAGGTACCTAAAAAACTGGTCAATTGCTTATCACCATGTGGATAAGTGGCTAAAACTCTGCCCACCCTGTTGAGCTAAAACACACTTTACAGCTCATTGGCATCTTTAAAACAGCCCTTTTCGTGGCAACAGCCACGAAGGCTGGACCACCACGTGGATGAAGGCTGATGGCTGAAATCTGCACACAAGAGTGAAAACCTGCACATAATGATAAGGCTGAATGGTGGGTAGTTTGTCAATTTATAGATGTTGAAGGGTGCCCCAAAAATTAGGGTTTTAGGGGACCACTGAAAACTCTCTCGAACCGCGCACTAAATTTGCGTTTGTCATTAATTACGTTCTTCTTGCTGCATTTGGACTATTCTACCATCGCCAATACACAGTCTGCCTCCTCCAACTTGCATTTGGGCACTCCACTACACGACAGTTGGCAATGATCTCCCACAGCTTCCAACGACCTTCTACTACTTGCATTTGGCCTTCACCACTCCATGTGGCAGCTCGCAACACTCCTCATCTAGGCGTCTCCTCCTCAACTGCGTTTGCAGCCTTCTGGTGTTGTCACCTTCCTCTTCCATCCTCCATAGCTGTCACCAGCATCTCCAACATATGGTCGGATCTGCGTCTAACAATCTTCCTCTCTTCAACATTCCGACTGGTGGTCACAGTACATGGGATCCATCCCCGATGGACATTGCTCTCTAACATTTCATTGCTCTACCCTACGGCATTCCGTACTCTTACATTCATTTACAACATTTATTCAGTCCAAAATTCTCTTCTCTCTGTGTTTGTCTTAATGTTTGAGTTTTGAGTTTCGCATTTGCATTTTGCATTTAGGGTTTGAATTTTTCTTTGTCATTGTTTGAGTCTTTGAGTCGTCTCTGTGTATTCTGCAGTGATTGTGGAGGCCACTCTTTATGTGAGACTCACACATGACTCTATTTTAACTCATAGTGTCTCAAGCACCTTCTTCTTTATGCTATCCGGAACACATGACAACCAGCCAAATCATAACTTACCTACCCACCTGGTCCAATATTATTCACCCTGGTGGCCACCGTATATTTGGATTGCAAGATGACGATGAATGTATTTGATACTTGCAAGTGGCGAATTGCTATAAGGTTGAGGGTGTTTGGCCAGACTATATGTTATATTTGAGGACAAGAAATATATTCAATGCTTGCAAGGGGCGGATTTCTATAAGAACATCAATAGTCTTTTATTTCATAATCTGAGTTGCAAAATATTGCATTAGGTATGAGGATAGTGGATTCGTAACCCATGCAGTGTGGACGTTCTTATAATATTACTCATCCTAGTGGCTGCCATGTAATTTTAAGATACATACTTGAGCCCAATCTTTGAGGAAACCATATAGTGTTAAAATGCTTCTTCATGCGTTGATAGGGGGAATGCCTGATGGCTGATGTGCAAGGATCGAAGCAAAGTACACATCTGATTGAGTGCAGAGTTTAGAGTAGGGAGAGTAAGCAGAAGAAGTGAGAGCACGACACACAAAGTAGTTTGGTACAATGACAAAATGTATCACTTTAGGTTTTTTATAATATATATAAAGTACAAGTGTAAGGATCTGTTCACACCCGAACACCATAAAAAGCATAGTGAGCCGTTATTCCCAACAACCTCCCATCTAAAGGCAATGTGCCTGAAGCATAGTAACATGGAATGGGGAGGTCAAGGACGAGGGACGGCTAAAAGCAAGAAACGGGGACGGGGGTGGGATCCGAGAGGAAACACCATACATAAATAGCATTTGAAAATGTATGCATGTGATGTGGTGGATGGATGCGTGGGCATAGTAATAGGGGTTGCTCATTTTGTAGCTTCCCGTCCTAGTCCCATCCCCATGTTAGAGCCCCCTCTCATGGCAATTCATAATTCCTGTTCCCATCCCTATTTCAATGATCACATCCCTATCCCCAAAACCGGTCCCATGTTATTGTGTGTGTGGATGAATGTATACTACCAAAGAACATACAAAAAAACCCACAAAAAACTACCCCCCTAAAAGACATCCACTCCATCCCCAAAAAATAAAAACCCTATTAAAAACGTCCCCTAACAGGGGACATGACAAGGGGACGAGGTAGGGAACGGCTGTTAGGGACGGTACATGGAATGTCCACATCCCATTTTGGCATCCCCATTCGGCCCATCCGTTCAGGACGGCATTCCCGTGTTCCGAGCCCTCAGGACAACCATTCCATGTTACTATGGCCTGAAGGTAGAGGAAAGAACCAGCTAACTCTACTATATACAAAGCTGAAATACACTTATACTATCCAACCCCCATCATCTGGTAGTAATAAGCAAACCACTCTACTGAAAGACCCTTCATGGATGATCTGCAAGGTTATCACCTGTATGTACCTTAACAAGCTCAATGCTCTTGCTGTCAAGTACATCCCTGATAAAATGATACTTCACCTATATGTGCTTTGTCTTTGCATGAAAGACAGGATTCTGTGCTAGCATAATAGCACTCTAACTGTCACAATGGGAGATATGAGCCTCTGTAATACCAAGCTCTCTCACCAAACGTGAAAGCCATAAGGCCTCTTTGCATGCCTCAATGGCAGCCACATACTCAGCCTCTATAGTGGACAATGCAACACACTTTTGCAGCCTGGATATCCAAGAGATTGCTCCACCTATGAACGTGAACACATATCTTGAAGTAGACTTCCTACAATCAAGATGACCAGCATAATCTGCATCCATGAAGCCAACAACATTTGACTTCTGCTTACCAAAGCAAACACACAAATCCTTTGTGCCCTTAATGTATCTCATGATACTCTTCACTACTTCCCAATGCTTTTTGCCAAGATATGCCATATACCTGCTCTCCCACTGCAGATGCAATGTGAGGACATGAAGCAACCATAGCATACATCAAGCTACCAACAGCTGAAGCATAAGGTATCTTGGCCATTTCAACCTTTCCATCATCAGATGTAGAGCTATCATCTGCACTAAGTTTCACATGTGGAGGTAATGGTACACAATGGCTTTTCCCCCCTCCATATTGAAACGCTGCAACGCCTTAGTAACATACTCCTATTGTGACAGATAGAGAAGACCCTTCCATCTGTCCTTGAGTATATGCATGCCAAGAACGTGATTGACCTCGCCAAGATCCTTCATATCAAAGCTATTGTGTAAACTCTACTTCAAGGAGTCTAAGGCATGAACATCCCTACCTGCAATCAACACATCATCCACATACAAAACCAAGAGAATAAGGTAGCCATCCACTGTCTTCTTGGTGTATAGGTAGCGATCGATTTGAGAGCAATGAAATCCCTAAGATTGCATAAATGTATCAAATTTATGATACCATTCCCATGGTGCTTGTTTCAAGCTTGTTGAATTTACATACCATGTGCTCTTTCCCCTTTGCAGCAAAACCCTCAGACTGCTGCATATAGATCTCCTCATGCAGATCACCATATAAGAAAGTGGTTTTTACATCCATCTGTATGAGCTCCATATCTTCAAATGCAACTAAGCCCAAGACGGTTTCCAATGTAATGATTTAGATTACAGGAGAAGATTTCATCAATATCAATTCCATATTCTTACTTGTACCCTTTAACAACCAAGCGTGCCTTGTACTTTGGCAAAGAGCCAGAAGTGACTTTCATTTTGTAAACCCATTTGCATGGTAGAACTTTCTACCCTTTAGGCAAATGCACCAAATTCCAAGTGCTATTTTTCATGAGAGATTCCATCTCTGACAGCATTCTCTTATGCCATTTCTGTAGAGACGAGTTAGGCACGAAGATCGAGACAGCAAGTATTCATTGCGCGCGGAGAGACAGAGAGAGTAAGAGAGCAGAGTAGAAAGTGAGCATGTTTGTAGATACAATGACGAGTGTGTACCTTTAGGTTTTTAGATAGATATATGTGTACGTACAAGTGGTAAGGATGTGTTCACACCCAAGCACATTTAAAGGCACGAGGCCTTTATTCCCAACAACCTCCCACCTAAGGCAATGTGCCTTAAGAGGATAAAAGAATCAAATAAGTCTAGGTATGTACAAAGCCGAAATACATATATCTATCCAACTCCCATCATCTGTCGACAATGAGTAAACCGCTCTCCTAGAAGACCCTTCGTAAGAAGATCTGCAGGGTTATCATCTGTATGCACTTTGATAAGCTCAATGCTCTTGCTGTCAAGTACATCTCTAATGAAGTGGTACTTTACCTGTATGTGCTTCGTTTTTGCATGAAAGATAGGATTCCGTGCTAGCATGATAGCACTCTGACTATCACAATGGAGAACAGATAATTCTATGATGCCAAGCTCTTCCACCAGACGTGAAAGCCATAAAGCCTCCTTGCATGCCTCAGTGGCAGCCACATACTCAGTAGACAATGCAACACACTTTTGCAGCCTCGAGATCCAAGAGACTGCTCCTCCTGTGAAAGTAAACACATACCCAAAAGTGAACTTTCTGCAATCTACATGACCAGTATAGTCTGCATCTGTAAAGCTAACAACAAATGCCTTCTACTTCCTAAAGCAGATGCACAACTCCTTTGTGCCTTTGAGGTATCTCATAATACCTTTCACTGCATCCCAATGCTTCTTGCGAGGGGTTGCCATGTATCTGCTAACCACTCCCACTGCAAAGGCAATGTCAGGACGTGTAGCAATCACAGCATATATCAAACTGCCAACAGCTGAAGCATATGGTATCTTGGCCATTTCAGCCTTCTCATCATCAAAAGTAGAGCTGTCTTCTGCACTGAGTTTTACATATGGAGACAATGGAACCCCAATTGTTTTTCCCCCTTCCATATTGAAACGCTACAAAACCTTGGAGATACTGCTGAGATTGATAGAGTAAGCCTGTCAACCTATCTCTCAGTATTCGCATGCTAAGAATGTGATTTGTATCACCAAGATTCTTCATGTCAAAGCTGCCATGAAGACTTTGCTTCAGTGAGTTCAAGGCATGAGTATCCCTACCAACAATCAGCATGTCATCTACATACAAGACCAAGATAATCAGGCTGCCATCTACTGCCTTCTTGGTGTACAAGCAGTGATCCACTTGACTTCTATAGAAACCTTGAGACTGCATAAATGTATCAAACTTATGATACCATTCTCTTAGTGTTTATTTCAACCCATACAAACTCCTTTTGAATTTACATATCATCTTTTCTTTTCCTTTTTCCACAAACCCTTCAGGTTGCTGCATTTATATGTCTTCATGTAAATCACCATGTAAAAATGCAGTCTTTATATCCATCTGTATGAGTTCCATATCTTCAACTGCAACCAAGCCCAAAATGGTTCTCAATGTAGTCATCTTGAATACAAGAGAGAAAATCTCATCAAAGTCAATTCCATGCTCCTGCTTGTACCCCTATGCAACCAATCTTGCTTTGTACTTTGGTGAGAAACCAGAAGTGACCTTCATCCTGTAAACCCATTTGCATGGAAGTGTTTTTTGTCCTTTAGACAGCTGCACCAAGTCCCAAGTGCCATTTTTCTCAAGAGATTCCATTTCTAACAATATGGCTTTATATCGTTTCTTGTTGTTCTGTCTGTCCATTGCTTCCTTGAAGCAAGACGGTTCACCACAGTCTATTAACATGACATAATCGGCCATATAATTTGCACCAGAAATGAATCTATCAGGTTGTCTAGTAGCCCTAGACAATCTCCTAACCCAATGATCATTGTTTGCTAGGTGTTAAGGATTTTCAGCTTGCTTTCCTGGCATTTCAGCCTGCAAATCAGCATTAATAGCTTGTTATCCTTGCTGTTCCTGCATGTGTAGTGGCTCATTATCATGGGCCATAGCTGGCTGATCAATTCCAGCATCATTTTCTGCATTAGAAGGTTCATTTACAACAGGTATTTGCTGCTGTACAACGGGCACATTTTGCTGTCCAAAAGGTATTTATTCCTGGAATACAACCCTACAGACCTCCTTAGTCTTTTCGGGCCCCTATTTATGCATGCAATCTTCCCCGAAGATAACATCATTGCTGCGTACTACTTTCATTTTCTCAAGATCCCATAATCTATACCCCATTTCACCCTCGTCACCATATCCTAGGAAAATACATTTACAAGACTTTGGCTCAAGTTTGCTGCGTTTTTCTTTATGAATGTGCACAAAAGCCTCGCAGCCAAACACTTTCAAGTGAGCATATGAAGGTGGCTTGCTCGACCACTCGTCTTGGGAAACTCCCCTTCCCCCAAAAGACCTATTTGATAACCGATTAAGTAAGTGAACGGCTATCATAACAGTCTCTGCCCAAAAACCATGGGGTAATGCAGCATGGGAGAAAATCGTATGGAGCTTATCATGTATGGTCCGATTCATATGCTCTACAACTCCATTTTGGGGTGGATTATGAGGGCCAGTGAGCTCCCTCTTTATCCCTTTGCTGTCACAAAATGTCTGAAAGGCCTTGGACACATATTCCCCACCACTGTTAGAACGAAGACACTTAAGTGTCTTATCAATTTGATTTTCAACCAATGCCAAGAATTTTTCAAACGCACTTCATCCTTGCTACAAATAGGATAAACACATAACTTTCGTGTAGCATCGTCGACAAAGGTAACAAAATATTTCTTTCCCCTTAAAGATAATTCTGACATCTGACATACATCTAAATGTACTATCTCTAGAGGAGAAGAGTTCAGCGAAAGAGACTTTTTATGAGACGTCTGTATATGTTTGCCATAAATACAATGATCACAATGCTCAAAATCAGCATAACTAAGACAAGGCAAGTAACCCAAACGACAAAGTACTTTCATTCCAGTTTGACTCGTGTCCCACCAACCGGCCATGCCACAAAGAAACACTTGGCTGCTCGGTCACGGCAACAACATGGTCACGCACACTAGATACATGAAGTGGATACAAAGTATCACTCTTGCAACCTCTGGCAATAATCCTAGATCCCTTACAGATCTTCCATTTTCCATTACCAAAGGTGGTATAAAAACCATCATCGTCTAGTTGCCCTATGCTAATCAACCTCTTCTTGAGCTGAGGTACATGCCGTACATGCTGATGTGTAAAGAAAGAGCCATGCTGAAACTGTTGGAAGCGATAGGGACGCAGCTCGAGCAGGAGTAAACGAGTGAGTGTGATAGCTTGAGAGAGTGTGAGCAAAGTGAAAGTACAAGACGATAAGAGTATACCAACAATAGCTTCAGTAGCTGATATGTATTCAACTTCAGTGATACTCAGTGCAACAATATTCTGCAACCTGCAACACCAAGAAACAGCCCCACCAGCAACTCTAAAGACATACCCGCTGGTGGACCTACGAGTGTCCAAGTCACCTACCATGTCTGCATCACAATAACCCGAAAACTAAGTGCACCTTGCCCATAGCAAATACTTTTTCTTTGTGTACCCTTAAGGTAACGAAGAATACACTTGACAGCCTCCCAATGTGTTTTGCCAAGATTTGACATAAACCTGCTAACAACTCCCACTACCTGGGCAATGTCTGGACGAGTAGAAACCATAGCATAAATAAGAGAGCCACAAGCTGATGCATAAGGAACTCTCTTCATAGCATTTGCTTCCACGTCATCTTTCGGATTGTTGGCTTTGCTAAGCTTGAGATAAGGAGGTAAGGGTACCCCAAAACGCTTAGCTTCAGCCATGTTAAATCTATTCAGTACCTTTCCAATGTACTTTTCTTGAAATAAAAACAGCAATTTCTGCATTCTATCTCTACGAATCCTCATGCCCAAAATATGCTCTGCATTTCCCAAATCTTTCATGGAGAAAGCCAATTTCAGCTGATTTTTAAGAGCATCCAAGCTAGTCTTTCTTTTTCCAGCTAGTAACATATCATCCACATATAAAACAAGTATGATGGGGCTACCATCTGTATCCTTTTTCATGTACAAGAAATGATCTGCATGGCTGCGTGTAAACTCATGAGATAGCATAAACATGTCAAACTTTTTGTACCACTGCCGTGGTGCTTGTTTCAGCCCATACAGGCTGTGTTTTAGCTTAAACACCATTTGCTCTTTTCCAAAAACTACAAAGCCCTCGGGCTGTTTCATGTAGATTTCCTCATCAATGTCACCATGCAAGAAAGTTGTTTTTACATCCATTTGATACAGCTCTAAATCCAAAACAGCAATAAGAGCAAAAAGCACACGTAAAGTGATCATCTTCACAACAGGTGAGAAGACCTCTTGGAAGTCAATCCCTTCCTTCTGTGCCTTGTACTTGGGTTTCCCATCAACTGTCTTGCCTTTGTACACCCATTTGTTTGGAAGTGGCTCCTTCCCTTTGGCAATGACACAAGATCCCAAGTATCATTTGCATATAGAGATTTAATCTCTTCTTACATAGCTAGCTCCAACTTACTGCTAAATTCGCATGACATGGCCTCTTTGTATGTAAGAGGCTCACTCTCACCTGTAAGCATCACATAATGCAAGGAGGGGTCAAACCTATGTGGTTGCCTTCTTATGCATGTAGACCTACGTACCCAATGATCAACATTTTCAGGAATTGGGTCTACATTTGGAGGTATATTATTTTCAACATTTATAGGCTGCTGTAAACCATTTTCAGCATGCTGTTCATGCTGTACAGCACCTTCATTTTCATTTCCAGCACCTGCATTTTCATAATCAGCAAGCCTATCTTGCTTTCCATGACCTCCTTGTGCTTCTATTTGCTGTCCAACATCATTTGGCTCAAAAATAACCGGCTGATCATCAATTTCAGCCTGTGGTACAGCACCTTGAGGCTCATTTTCCGAAGTAATGGGTGGCTGCAAACTCTGAAATTTCACCTTTTTCAAATCTTTATTAGAGGCTAAAGAACCTTTCAGCAATTTTGCCTCATTAAAAACAGCATTACGGCTGCGAATACTTTTCTTGGACAGAGGTAACCACACTCTACAGCCAAATTCACCCTCATCACCGTAGCCCATGAAAATGCCTTTGGTGGATTTTGGGTCAAGTTTATTCCTCAGCTCATCCCTAACATGCACAAAAGCATCACAGTCAAATATGCGTAAATAGTCATATGAGGCCGATTTGCCAAACCAAACCTCCTCAGGGATGCCATTATGTAAGGACCTATTTGGAGAGCGGTTGCAAATGTGAACCGCAGTTTTGAGTGCCTCTCCCCAAAATGCATGAGGAAGATTAGCAGTGGACAGCATGCACCGCACTCTTTTACATAAAGTCCTCTTATATCTTTCAACCACCCCATTTGAAGAGGGGCTGTAAGGGGCTATAAGGGGTTGTAAGCTCCCTCTTAATACCATGCAAGTCACAAAAGGACTTGAATTCAGTCGATGTGAACTCACCCCCCTTATCAATTCTCAAGCATTTTAGCTTTCTATCTGTTTGAGTGGTCACAAATGTATGAAAAGTTTTAAAAACAGCAAACACTGCACTTTTCTTTTTCAGCAAATACACCCAAATCTTCTTGGAACAGTCATCAATAAAGGAGAAAATATGCAACACCACCCAACGATTTCACGGGCATACTACATACATCAGAATGCACTAAGTCCAAGACATTAGCCTTACATGAGACACCAGAATAAAAGGAATTTTTTATTTGCTTTCCAAACTGACACTCATTACAAAAATCAAGTTTAGAGCCTTTTCCATCAACCCTCTTCAAAGAGGTAAGGACATCAAGTCATTTTTGGCTCATATGGCCTAATCTCTTATGCCATAACTCCAAGTGGCTGCAAATTTCATCAACTGCAAGAAACTTGCCATTCAAGGCTTTACAATGCAAGCAATACAAAGTGCCCTTCTTGGTTCCTTTTGCAATCAGCATGGAACCCTTTTTCATTTTCCACAAACCACCACCAAACAGTGTGGTGTAGCCATGCAAGTCATCAAGCTGACCAACAAATAGTAAACTCCTTTTAATGCCTAACTGTCTGCATTGAACATAGCAAAACACTCCAAGCAAGGAGTTACAAGAAAAGAGTCACCAAAGTCTACAATCCAAGCCTGAGTGACACCGTCATCAACTAACAAGAGCATCAATCACATCAGCCTTGGTAATTTGCATATCTTGCATGTGACATACGAGGGCATCATAATCAACTCCACATAATACATCAGCCTCTAAATCTGAAAGCTCTTCTATGACCACACTAGAGGCCACATTGGCCTTCTCTTTGCCTTTGGTTGTCTCGGATGTATCTGTCTTTTCTTCCTTCTTCTTTTTATCTCTTGCATTCTTCTTTCTCTCTTGTTCCTTCTTATAGTACCTGCAATCAAGTTTCTTGTGGCCCTTCCGATCACAATGATAGCAAGTAATGTCACTCTTATCCTTTCCTTTGCTCTTGCTCCTATTTCTATGCCTGACATTTGCATTTTTCTTTTCACCCCTCCCTCTTACATTATAAGATGAGTTGCTGCCTTCTCCACTAGACAAACGTCTAATTTCTTCATTCAAGATACAACCCCTCACCCCATCATATGAGAGATTGGGGTTATTGCTAAGTGAAACCACCAAGGTTTTCCAAGAGTCAAGCAGTGTCATGATAAAAAAGAATCACCCTCAACTTATCATTAAAGTTCAAGTTTGCATCTTTGAGCTGATTTAGAATCCATGTAAATGCACTCAAGTACTCAGCTATAGGCTTTGACTCATCCGGTAGCATATTCACCAACTTGCGCATTAAATGCACTTGATTAACAAGTGTGGTGATCTCATAAGTAGTTTTCAGCTTCTCCCATATTGCATAACCTATATCTAAACCCTTAATGTCTGTCAGAATGTCGTCAATGACACCCATCTTTATGTAAGCCACAGCCTTTTTATTCACTCTCGCCCAAACTGCATCAGACATTAGTGTGGGTTTATCTTCCTGCAACGCATCCTCACAATCCTTCAGGAACAAAATGCCCTACATATGGTCTTTCCAAAGGTCAAATCCATGACCATCAAACCGTTTAATCTCCATCAAACTCTTGATGTCTGAACTGGAAGAAGTTGCAACCATTTTATCAAGAACACAAGTGTAAATGCACTAATCTGCGGAAGCACAAGCTGAACCAGCAAAACACCCTGCTGTTTTTCCTCAACCAAAAATAAATCTTTGCTGTTTGTACATGAACCAGCCAACAAACAAGTAAAAGATGCAGAAATTTACCAAATTCTGTGCAAATCCCCAAAATTTCAAGTCCAAATTTGCATGAATGTTATTTAATCTAACCCAGCTGAGTAAAGCTTTGCCAATACATGAAAAGCCCCAAATTTCTCGCATCCAATGTCAGGAGATTTTGCCTAGAAGAGCGAAAAGCCAACAAATTTGGTAAAATCCCCAAATTAATTTGGGTCACCTCTCACAATCTCTGCAATTTCTGACATGGAATTTACTCTCAGGCCTAGATGGGATCAAATCTGGGAAAAGCCCCAAATTCTCTGGCCAGATTTGCACAGATTCTGCACCCATGCCTCTGGTGTGTGAACACTCACCAAGGCAAGTGGTAATTGAAGAGATTGAAGGAAAAAAAATTATTTTAAAAAAAACTCCGTTTACCGTCCCGTCAGTCACGCGACGTGACCTGACCGATGGCGTCTTAGCTGGACACGTCGCCGCGCGTGCCTGTCGTCGCTAGCTCGTCGCTGGCCCGCGACTAACACCTGTCTCCTCGTTCGCGCCTATTGGTCGTGACTGACTGGTCCACTCTAATGGCCAGTCGCCTGCCGCCTAATTGCTGCTCGCTTGCACCCAACTACCCTGCACACGACTCCCTGTCGATTCCCGGCCGTCGACCTGCCACTCCCTGTTGGCCGCTGCTGCTTGGTTTCTTTGGCGCCTAGTCAACGGACCCCTCTAGCCTTCTGCCTCAAGCTGCCTCCAAAACCTATGAGCTGCGCCTTGGTCTCGAGAAGCGTGTAGCACCTTGGGCTCTGATACCAATTGTTGGAACCGATAGGAACGCAGCTCGAGCAAGAGTGAACAAGTGAGTGTGACAACTTGAGAGAGTGTGAGCAGAGTGAAAGTAGGAGACAATAAGAGTGTACCAACAATGTGTTGGTACACAAAGAATAAAATGTATTTATACTTGGGGCACCGTACAGGGTGTGTTCACATGTACAATGTGCGCGTACTATCCACAGAGGTTACCAGGCCTTTATATCCCAATAGAAACTGCAACTGCACACTGCCAATACCTGCAATGTCACATGCATAGTTGTCCCCAAGATGGGCAACACCATGTCAACCCCCTGTATAGTTAGAGAGCCACTCACAATCAGGGGTGACATGAAAGGAAGCACCTGAATCAAGAATCCAAGTATACATGTCATCATCTGTATCTGCAAGTAAAGCATGTGCACCAAAGTGTGAAGAGACCAAGAGTACGTCACTCCCACTATCACTGTCATGAGTGACTACATTCACCTCTTTCATTTTTACACTGCTCTTTTTAGGCTCACTGTCCTTCTTCTCTTCCTTGCTATCATTCTGTCTTCTTGCCCTTTCCTTTCTCTTTCTTCCATTTGTAGCAGTCGCGTTTAAAGTGACCCTTCTTGCCACAATGATGGCATTCAACATCTTTACCACGTGATTTACTGCATCCCTTGCTATCAGATTTGTCTTTCTGCTGTGATCTGCCCCTAGTATGCAAACCACTAGAAGACTTACTGGATGCATTATTCTGCAGATTCATTTCTTTCATGAGTAGAGCACTCTCTACATCAGCATACAAAAGAATTGCATTCAAATTGCTCATAGCAGTCCTGAATGTATCCCAACTCTCTGGAAGAGTGCAAAGCAGGAACGTAGCCTTAAATTCTTCATCAATCAAGAACTTCAAGGCAACCAACTGGCTGAAAATGGAGTTAAACTCACTTAAGTAAGTAGTCATTGTTGTACCTCTTTCATACGCAAATCCATAAGCTTTTTCAACCGATACACTTTGCTTGCAACACTCTTCTGTATATACAGTTCTTCCAGTCGAGTCCATATAGCATATGCAGAATCCAAACCTTCAATGTTAAACAGCAAGGCATCAGAAATAAATAGCTCGATGGTTGAGCGTGCAAGCTCATTTAACTCATCCCAATCGTCATGTTCCATACCTGCAGGCTTTGCCCCCTGTGTCTTGATCAACTTTGCCTGCTTCTTTTGTAACAAGATATTGTAGCACCGCTTTTGCCAAACTACAAAGTTATGTGATCCTTCAAGCTTCTTTGTGTGCATTAGATTACTGCTGTCATTGCTGCCAGCCATGATTCTCAGCCCAAAAGTGACCAAAAAACAGGAAATGCAAGCCCAAAACTCTCACCCAAGTGACCAAGGTACAAACAAGCACCAACCAGCAATAAATGACCACCTAGAAGCATAGATTTCAGATCTGTAGTTAAATTTTCAGAAGCACCAAACCATGTGCTACAGCATTCCACAACTGATTACAGCTGCTCCAAGGACATATGCATCACATTACATGAGAAATCCCAAATTTTAGCTGCAATTTCTGTTGTGCATGTACCCACGGGCATAAAATTTGACACGAATGGTCAAAAGCCCCAAAATTTTGTGCTCAAAGCATCAACCACACATCTGCATTTTCTGTGTCATGCATAGGACAGGTCAATTTTGCCAAAATAGAGCAATTTCAACAAAACCCCCAAATTTTACCAAGTGTTGATGTCCAAATTGCATGGAATTGAACCTGCATGTATATAAAATGACCAAATGCTGTACATATTTTGCCCAAACTGCAAAAGCCCCAAATTGCACGAGGTCCAATGTGCATCAATGTCGAGAAATTGGGTAAATTTCAGCCCAATTTGTGCATGTACATGAAAAGCCCCAAATGTCAAGGACAAAATGTCACAAAATTCCTGCAATTTCTGAGACAAATATCACTATTGCATCTTGCTTGCTCCAAATCTGGACAAATCCCCAAATTTTCCAAGTCTTGCGTGCACTAATTTTAGTGAAATTGAAAGAATTTCACTAAAATGTGAAAAGCCCCAAAATTCCCGGGCAAATGTGTACCAACTTTGCAAGTTCTGAGTCAGATTGTCCAATTCTGCGTTGAAATCCCCGAATTCGAGAAAGGCCCCTAATTTCTAGCTCAATTTTACACAGATCTAAGATTTTGTGCTTGCGCAAGCAAACCTCTATCAAGCCAAGGGAAAATTTAATAAGAATTTTTTTAAAAACGAATTTGTGCCCCGTTGACATGCAGCATTCATCGTGACGTGTCACTTGCAATCGTGTTGAAGAAAAGGCGCCGCCTGATGCCACGGGAGCTGTCGCCTGCAATCGCGTTGCAGAAAAGGCGTCGCCTAACTCCACGGGAGCTGTTGCCTGCAAGTCGCTGACCTGTCATGTACCTAAAGGTTGTCGCCTGCGGCCCGTTTCGTCTAGCGTCCCTGCAACGTGTCTTAAGACCTGGTCGCCTGTCGTTCGTCAGCTGCTGCAATCAACTGTCAATTGCTGCAACCGACTGCCTCCCGCCTACTTGCCAAGTCAAAGAACGACCTCACGACTTGCATGCCTGCTTGTCAACTCCTGCTCGAACTCCGAGAAGTACAAACTCTTTAACCTTTGCTCTGATACCAATTTGTAGAGACGGGTTAGGCACCAAGATGGAGACAGCAAGTACTCGTTGAGCGTGGAGAGATAAAGAGAGTGAGAGAGAGCAGAGTAGAGAGTGAGCACGTTTGTAATACAATGACGAGTGTGTACCTTTAGGTTTTTAGATAGATATATATGTGTAAGTACAAGTGCTAAGGGTATGTTCACACCCGAGCACATTTAAAGGCATGAGACCTTTATTCCCAACAATTTCTTGGTGTCTTTTCTATCCATTGCTTCCTGGAAGCATGAGCTCACCACAGTCTATCAACATGACATAATCAGCCACATAGTTAACACCATGAACGAACCTATTTGGCTATCTTTGCACTTTGATCAACCTACGGACCTAATGGTCAAGATTCGCTAGCTGTTCAGCATGTAAATCTACATTAACAGCTTGATGTTTTACAGGTTCAGCATGCTATACAGCTGGTTTTGGTTGTTCCAAAGGCATATGTTCTTACTGAATTTGTGGTACATCATGGGCACCCTCATGATAGTCTTTTGTTGCCCCTTTGGGCATCAAGTTGTCATACACTGGCTGCTGCAAAAATGGTACATTTGCTGAATTTACATCAAAACCAACACCAAACGGAGCATTTGCATGACTAGCATTCATTCCTTGAGTCCCATAGGCATTGGAGGGTGCACATGCAGTACCAAATATGCTACTTTGTGCCCCAGGCATCAAGCCAATGATGCCATACATAGGGTTTTGCATATTTCCAGCTATACCCAAATACATTGGATCTAGCACACCATGCATTGGTTGTTCATACCGCAAGGATTTGTGCCATACATTCCCATATGAGGTTCTTGTCCAACCATAGCATGAAAAATCGTACTTCCACCAAAATATCCTGGTTGCCCCATCATAGCATGCATGCCCGACTATCCAAAATCCATTGGATTGACACTTCTATGATGACCTTGCATTTGCATTCCTTGTCTCATAGATACCAACTGTTTCATTTCATTAGCATCTTTGAGCGCTTCAAATAAGGGGTTTGGCATTATCTTTGATGCATCTTGCTCTCTTGAAGGTGTAGAAGGCATCTTCTTCTTCTTACCTTTGTTCACCTTCTTTGGAGCATTCGAAAATCCAGTAAATTGAGGATCCTTTGCCAATTCAGCAAAGACATTTGCTACTGTCCTCACTCAATTCTTGAACTGGTCATCAAATTCCTCTTCACTTTGCAGGTCATCAGCCTCCTTACGCCCTGAAGGCTGTGCATCTTGCCCAACAATAACATTTTCAGCTTGTTGGCCATGGTCTAAGCCTTGTCCAAGGGCAAGCATTGTATTTTCTTCATTCCCATGTGAATGTTCATCTTGAGAGGCATCATCACTGCTTGAGTCCATCTCACTATATGAAGACATGTTGCTGTAATTTCTCGGCTGAGAGTAAAAATCAGCACTAGCACAAAGCTTTGGCTTGCAATCAAGTGCCTTGGGCCCACCAAATCAAGGGATTGAGTGGTATCCCAGCAATGGAACCATGAAACCAGCCTTCTTCCTCAAATAGGGTGGTAAATAACCTAATTAAGCACTATTTACAGCAATTAACAAAATCACAAAACTGAAATGTACACTTCACCATATAATCTTGGACATTGGACACCCTATTGGCCCCAAAACTGACGCCCCTTCCAGTATTTATTTAACTTAATTGAAGAAGAAGTTGATGTACAATGGGATTCTCCCAACCCCTTTCGGTATTCCAACATCCCTTGCTGTCCAAAATGACCAGCAAGTCTTCAATATGATTTGCCCCTTGATTCAAGAAGTCAATTCGCCTTCAGCTGCTTTGACGAAGATGGAAAATACCCCAAATCCATTGATTTGCTAGTCCCTCCACTTGAATTTGACTAAAAACAACTTCAACCCTATTGAATCCAAGTCTTGGAGGTTTCAATTTTTTGGCACGCTTCCCGAGGCTACCGCTAAACCCTAATTTCTGCTGCAGATTAGGATTTGCAGCAAAGAAATCTGAAATTTCTCAGTCTCTGGTGATCTCAATGCTGTAATCTTCGGAGCAAGGATATAGAAAGGCTAGGACATGAGAGAGAATACTGAGAAGAGAGAAAATTCAGACTTTTTTCGCGAAGAACTGAAGAAAATTTGTCATTTATTGCTAATGCCCTATCTCAACAGATTGTAGATGCAAAGAACTAAAGAAAATCAGTCATTTATTGTTGTTGCCCTGTCTCAACAACATGTGGATATTGTCACCTGTTGTTGATTGGTCTTCTCCTACCCCTAGCTACCTTAGAAGGTCCTCCAATGGCTGCAAATCAGACCAGCAGCATCTCCTCCCCCTCTCTTGCAGGTTGAATACACTAAAATGCCTCTTTCCAACATCTAAAGATGTTTTTCAGACTTGCATGGGCATTTTTGACAAGTGGAAGCCTTACCAAATGGTTTTTCTAGCATTCTCCATAATTAAATATTAATTTCAGTCTTTTAATACTGAAAATTATTCTAATAATTATTTCGGTGCCTTAAAAAAAATCTGACTAGTCAATAATTAAATTGGCTAGGCAACTTCCATTCCCGAGTGTCTCTACGCTATCTTTGACCATCAGATTGGCATTAAGTACCATTAAACGCCACTTCTCTGGTGTCACCAACTAACACTTATGGCCAAATGAACGACCTAGGCCAACAACTGGCACCACATACCACCAAGTACCTGTGTGACATAACTTATAGCAACTTTTGCCTTTGACATGCCACGATTTCCTCGGGTCCCGAGCTCGTAAATTTACCTTGACCCCAGTTACACCTCACATGTGCAATATTTACTTAACCATGTGGTTAAAATTTAATCCACATATTAAGTGAGGTTTCAAAAATACATGTCCTCATGACAGTAAACATCACATGACTTTGGCATTATTGATTAGGTCACATTACTATGACTCTCTCTATGAGTTTTGTTTCCAAGAAAAAAGTTCTATTCAAGACACAACAAAGGAAAACCACTTGAGGTAAAAAACAAAGTACTATAAGAAGTGGATGCAATGATAGAAGTGTGTGGAAAAGTGTTGTAATATGATCACGAGACAAAGAAAAGAGAAAGAGACACCACAAAAGAAAAGAACATTGCACAAAGAACTCAAAAGCAAAAAGATACTTGAGAAATGGAATCTATATATAAAGATATGAAACAGTACAAAACCAATGTGTGTCAAAAATGTGAGACAGTACTCTCAATATCTGTCAAAAATGTCTCACAGTAGCATACAAGACTAGCCTGTCAAAAATGCCTCTAAACATATGTGACCATGGATTCCACACCTTTGGTCAAACCGCCAAAGTATTTCCTCATGTAAGCTCAGACTAGGAGCCAAAACCCACTCTCTGTAAAAGAACCAGCTCATCATGAACCTAGATATCAATCCCAGCTCCAAGAATTGAACTTGCCAGACTTTGATCAATGTGTCAGGGAAACCCCTCATGGAAACCTATGCACCTATTTACCTGTATACATGAGTTGTACCAACCCCATCTCACCACCCTTTCACACTCCCTCTCTAGCACGGGAGAGTTGTGAGGGATAACCGCATCATATATACTAGCAGCCTAGAAGGGACCCTTGTAGCCATCACCGGGGCCACAGAGCTAGAGCCTAATTGGCGATGAGGAAGACTCGTCGAGAGAGTCGTCGCCATCTGCACCTACTCCTACCGTAAAGCTGTGAATGTCTTGGAGTCCTGTCGAAGGTGTCTCTTCTTGCCACAATAATAGCACTAAGACTTCTTTGTCCGCCATATGCCACCCCTCTCTAAACCTGGAACATTTGAAGCACCAAGAGATAGCATCCTCACAAATTCCTAAAGCTGAATACAATAAGTCTCCAACATAACCCTTGTAGATGAGTAAAGAATGTCTACATATGGATTATCAGGAGAAGAGGCTAGAGAAGCCGTGATGAGGGAGATATAGAGAAGAAGAAAGACACAAGATCTTCAAGGAGAAAAGTATGTCAAAAATACAGACTTGCAAGGATTGCATGAGTTTAAAGCAGTAAAGAAAGCACCTAGAGAAAAGACCAACAGTAACCAAAGTGTAGTGATGAGAACACAACTAGATGCACATGAACCCTCTCTAAAGCAGAGCAGTGTATCACAAAAGGAAAATATGGACCAAACACAACCAAAAAAATGTTGAGATATCGAGCTCCACTCATGATATGCCAGGGTGACCGTTGTGCATTTATGTCACCGACTTGTCAGTTGCAGATGCGGTTGGTACACCGCCCATGAATAATAACTAGATGACAGCTATCCTTATCTACTCTAGTTCGTGGCTCAGTTAGTATGCCACCTTAGTTAGTTGAGTTTGGTTTTGAGACCCATATATAGGGTTCTTCTATTTCTATATGCTAGAGTTCTTTTGGCTTACACAACTAATAAGAGAAAAACTGTTTTCAACCTCCATCTTTGTGTGTATTCCCCCATTGTGCAAGCAAGAAAGCTACAAGTGAGACTCCTTCCTTCTCTCCCACAATCTTGACATGGTATCAGAGCCTTGTTCATGGTAAGGAGCTCAAGAAAGCAAGCCAAGCTCGCGGTGTTCTGGTAAGAGGACCAGTGTTGCTTTCATTTTTCTGTTTTGGGAGCAAGTCTCTGTAGGTAGCACAGCCGAGAAGTGCAAGAGTGTATTGCCTCAGGTTGAGACGACCTTCGCGGTGAAGCAAGAGGACAGTATATGCTGCGGGCAAAGGGCTTAGCCCTCGGTGACCCCGTTTTTTTTATTTAAGGCCATTTCGAGCCCTGTTTTGGAGGCCCAAGTTTTTTGCACGCACTCAGGAAAATGCTCTATTTTATGCTGTGCGACAACTGTTCTACAGGTCAATGAAAAGTTACTGTAGAAATTGCATCGTCTGCTTGTGCGCAGAGACATTGCGAGTTACAGAATCATCCTTGTTGCCTGTTGATGCAAAATCGTCACTAGAAAGTGACTGTGTGGTCAAATACTACTTTCGTCAGTTTTGCAGATTAGCCCTTGTGAGGCTGAAGCTGTGTTCTTTGCAGTGATAGAATTTTTTGCAGTGTTCTGTAATGGCGTCTGATTCTCTCTCACAGATTGTCACTGAAAAGATCGACAATAACAACTTCCAAGCATGGAAGTTTAAAATGACGAATTTTCTTATGGGAAAAGGATATTGGGAGTTCGTTGCCGGAAATGAAGAAGAACTAGTTCTTCCTGATGTTCCCAATCAACAGCAAATGCAGGCATTCAAAGCATGGCATGAGAGAGCCAGGAAAGTTATGTACTGGCTGTCTATCAGCATTTCAGACTCTATGATTGTGCATATTCAAGATGCAAGTGCGCCAAAGGAGGCATGGGATACTTTGTCAAAAATGTATAGCACAAATACGCAAGCGAGGAAAATGCAGCTCAAGCAAGAGTGACATAATGTGCAAAGAGAAAATATGAGCATCAATGACTACCACATGAAGGTGACGAAGATTGCAGATGCACTTGCTTTCATTGGGTCGCCAGTGGAAGATGATGATTTAGTTTGTGTGACCTTGAATGGTCTAGGAAAGAATTATACACAGTTCCGAACATCCATTTCCGTCCGTAAAAGATTTCCTGATTTTGAGGAGTTGATTGCTCTTCTAATTTCTGAGGAGCAGAGAAATGGTGGTGCATCTTCTTCAGGAGGAACTTCAAAAGAAGCTGTCTTCTACTCAAATGCTGGAAGAGGTAGAGGCAGAGGTAGAGGAGACCGATCTAGAGACCGTGGTAGAAATCAGAATATGCAGCAAACTCAAGAAAACCAGTCCTATGGAGGAGGACGTGATAACTCTAGAGGCAGGGAGAGCCAAAGAGGTCGTGGTGGATGGCAAAGAGGCCAAAATGCAAACAGTAATGTTGAATGCTACTACTGTGGTAAAATGGGTCATATGGCTAAAGACTGCTATAAAAAGAAGAATGACATCATGAATGGAAAATTGCAACAAGAGAATTATGCGTCTTCTAGTAGACAGGGTGATGACAGAAATGAGCATTTGTTTATGGTACAGCACATGAACAATTCTGCGACAAGTGCAGAAGAAAGCAACGATGTATGGTATGTTGACTCAGGTGCATCAAACCACATGACAGGTCATACAGAATGGATGGAGGATGCAAGGAAAATGGAAAAACCAGGATTTGTGGAGACTGGTGATGATACTGCACATCCTATTGTGCAGATTGGAAAAATTCCTTTGTCTATGCAGGATGGAAAAAAGAAATACATGTCCGATGTATTTCATGTCCCGAATATCACCAAGAATCTGGTTTCTGTTGGTCAAATGGTTGAGCAGGGCTTGCAGGTCAGATTTAATCCTTATGAATGCTTTGTTGAGGATATGAAAAATAAAGCTCGCTTGATAGCAAAAGGAAATAAGAAGGGCGGAATGTTTACGTTGGATGCAGACATGTCTGAATTCAGTGCAGCAATGTTTGCACATGAGACCGGTGTAGTTGCAGATATTGATATCTGGCATAAACGCATTGGTCATGTTAATGTACGGCGACTTAAATCAATGCAGGCCCAAAATATTGTTGCAGGATTGCCTAAATTCAAGGTTGCAGAAATGCATAAGGTATGTGAAGCCTGCCAATTTGAAAAACAGACAAGGAAACCATTTCCTAGACATGTTCAAGAGAGTAAGAAGCCATTGGAATTAATCCACTTTGATGTGTAGACTACTAAAGCTGCATCTCTTGAAGGCTGTCATTATTTTGTTACTTTTATTGATGACTATAGCAGAAAAGTTTGGATGTATTTAATGAAAAAGAAAAGTGAAGTTTTTGGGCATTTCAAAACTCTTAAAGCTATGGTTGAAAAAGAAACAGGCCTGCAAATAAAATGCCTGAGGTCAGATGGAGGGGGAGAGTACCTCTCAAATGAGTTTGCAAGGTTCCTGCAACAGCATGGCATAAAGCAGCAATATTCATGCAGTCATACCCCACAACAAAATGGAATTGCAGAAAGGAAAAACAGGCATATTGGAGAGGTATCTCGTGCCATGCTCAATGAAAAAGACCTGCTAGATTTTTATGGGCTGAGGCAGTTGCTACAGCAGTCTACATAATGAACAAGACTTCCACTGCAGCAATACATGGGATGACTCCAGAGGAGAGATATACTAGTAAGAAACCAGATATTTTTCATTTGAAATTTTTTTGTTGCATTGCCTATGTTCATGTGCTAGATGAATTGAGATCCAAGTTGGATCCAAAAGCTGAGAAGTACATCTTTATTGGTTACTCTTTGCAACAGAAAGGGTATAGATGTTATAACCCTTCTACTCGTAAGTTTACAGTGAGCAGAGATATTTTTTATGAGATGAGTAGCTAGTATAAACCAGTAAATGTGATTGATGATGTAGATGCACAAAATGGTAATGCTGCACAGAATTCACAGCAGCAGTCACAAAATATTAGTGGACCTGGAGCGTCCTCTCGCAGTGGTTCACATTCTTCGCCATGGACAGGCAGATTGAGATCGGAAGAATCTTCTCAAAGCAATGCAGATAGTGGTATGCAAGTATCACGAAAAGGAAAAGATAAGGTAGATCAGCCCATGTTTGATGTGAATGCAGGTCACTCTTATGTGGATGCTGAATCCAGTGGCTCACAACAGAGTATTAATGATGAGTTGGGTATTCCTTCTATTGTTACACCTGGAGTAAGGAAGACCAGGGATGTTTTGAGAGCACCTGGGAGCGAACCTACTTTGCGCAGGTCTACCAGAGCTAGGTATCCTGTGGATAGGCTGAAATATGATGGATTTACAGCCATTGACTATGCATATATAGTCAAAGTGATACAGAAACCAGAAACCACTTCTTTTGAGCAAGCCATGGGAAAAGAAAAATGGGAGAAAGCCATGGATAAAGAAATGGATGCCTTGGAAGCAAATGCTACATGGGAATTGGTACCTTTGCCTAAAGGTAAGAATGCAATTGGCTGTAAGTGGGTTTATAAGGTGAAGCACAATGCAGATGGTTCTGTGAACAGATACAATGCAAGATTAGTAGTCAAGGGGTATGCACAAACATATGGCATTGATTATGAAGAAACATTCAGTCCGGTTGCAAGGATAGCAACCGTAAGAGCAATCATTGCTATGGCTGCATCAAAAGAATAGTCTTTACATCAGATGGATGTAAAGAATGCCTTCTTGCATGGTGATTTGCAAGAAGAGGTATATATGGAGCAGCCACCAGGTTATGTGCATGCTGTTCATCCTGAGTTTGTTTGCAGGTTGAAGGAAGCATTGTATGGCTTAAAGCAAGCACCTAGAGCATGGTCTGACAAGATAGGACAGTATCTTGTCACTATTGGCTTTCAGATTTCCAAGGCAGATTTCTCACTTTATGTGAGAAAAACAGAGAAAGGTATTATGCTACTTGTCATTTATGTTGATGATTTGATTATGACATATGACAGTGATGAAGATATCCTTCATGTGAAAATGCTATTGAAGCAGAAGTTTGAGATGAAGGATTTGGGAGAGCTGCGTTATTTCTTGGGCATTGAGGTGATTAGATCACCAAGTGGGATATGGCTCTTACAGAGGCAGTATGGATTGGACATGCTGTCCAAATATGGGATGACAGGCTGTAAGCCTATTTCAGTTCCTTTGGAGCAGAATGTGAAGGTAAGCGCAGATACAGGTCAGCTTCTGGAATACCCTACTATGTACAGACGCATAGTAGGAAGTTTGATTTATATGACTATTACCAGGCCAGATTTGAGCTATGTTGTTGGATTGATAAGTCAGTTTATGCAGGCTCCAAGGAAACCGCATTTGGATGCGGCTAGACGCATACTCAGGTATGTGAAGTCCACATTGCAGTATGGACTATTTTATGAGACTGGGGTTCAGATACAATTGCATGGATACACTGATGCTGATTGGGCTGGTAGTATTTCTGATAGACGATCTACCAGTGGATATGTGTTCTCTTTTGGGAGTGCTGCAGTTACTTGGAGCAGTAAGAAACAGCCTACAGTTGCCTTGTCAAGCACAGAGGCTGAGAACAGGGGCGCAGCAATGGCTACATGTGAGGTAGCTTGGTTACATAAGCTACTTTATGATATGCATCAGCCTACAGATGGGCCAGTTGTCATTTATTGTGACAACATGAGTAGTATACACTTGACAAATAACCCAGTCTATCATGCTAGAACAAAGCACATTGAGGCGCATTATCACTATGTGCGAGAGAGGGTTTTACTAGGTCTTATTGATCTAGTTTATGTCAGCACAGAGGATCAGGTAGCTGACATATTCACGAAGGCATTGGACGCAGAGAAGCTGCGCAAGTTCAGAGACATGCTTGGTGTGCAGGAATTGGGATTGAGCTCGAGGGGGAGTGTTGAGATATCGAGCTCCACTTGTGATATGCCAGGGTGACCGTTGTGCATTTATGTCACCGACTAGTCAGTTGCAGATGCGGTTGGTACACCGCCCATGAATAATAGCTAGATGACAACTATCCTTATCTACTCTAGTTCATGGCTCAATTAGTATGCCACCTTAGTTAGTTGAGTTTGGTTTTGAGACCCATATATAGGGTTCTTCTATTTCTATGTACTAGAGTTCTTTTGGCTTACACAACTAAGAAGAGAAAAACTGTTTTCAGCCTCCATCTTTGTGTGTATTCCCCCATTGTGCAAGCAAGAAAGCTACAAGTGAGACTCCTTCCTTCTCTCCCACAATCTTGACAAAAAATAGCCTGAAACTTGTTGCCCAGCCCTGCATAAAAGCGAAAAAGGCAAAACGCAGATGCTGATGGCGAAGCACAATCAGGAAATGCAATAAATGCAGTCAACCTGCAGGAAAACAGGTCACCTCAGCCTACTATCCCCAAAATGCAGATTTGGAAGGGTCAATTACGGGTCCCCAGCCCTGTAATAGCTCCAGAAATCTGTAAATGCAGATGGTAAACTGCAAAATGCTGAGAATAGAGCAGAAGAATGGGCCGAAAATTAGGAAAAAATGGTCGCCCATGCTGCAAATCAGGTGCAGCAGTCAGAAACAGGTCCAATCACCACACGAAAAGTCAAAACTCAGGCCTGAAACAATTTAAAACAGCAGGAGGAACAATAACCCTACAATTTGATACCATGCCAAAAGTGGATGCAGTGATGGAAACGTGTGCAAAACTGCTGTAATAGACTGCTTCACAAGAGACAAAGGAAAGAGAGAGCAAAACACTACAAAAGAAAATAACATTGCACAAAGAACTCAGAAGCAAAGAGATACTCGAGAAATGGAATCCATATATCTTGTTGAGTCAATACAGAACCAATGTGAGTCACCGGTTGTGAGGGCACTGGCACCTGCTCCTCTCCTTCCACTAAAACCTATTAGATGATGAATGACAGATGATGCATAATGATTGTGGAAGAGGAGCTAAGTAAGTACGCAAAAATAATGCCATAAATGATCTCATATCCGCCAACAATTAATGCCATAAACACTATCAAAATGACAAATAAAAAACACCTAAAATATCTAGAATGTGCCTTCCACTCTCTATCATGCACAAACTCAACCATGAACTGACATATCCATTGAAGCACAAACTGATAGAAGAACGCAGTTAGGGTTAGGGTTACTAAAAGACAATGAACACAAAGAATGAATGAAATGATATGACTATTGAATATACAATGCTTATGCAACAAGCACACTATGCAGTGAATCAATACTGTATCTCGAACTCCTGTATCTCAAGGATCAAGGTAGGGGTAATGAGCTGGAGAGTGTCCCATACTCCGAATAGATCCGGAATCGTACCAAGGAAACCTCCGGATGTCAAACACCAACAAACACAGCCAAGGAAGGCTGGATCTAATGCAGACGCCAGTGCAGGAGAGAGAAAGGCTAAAAACACAAGTGAGGAGAGAGAAATACTAAAAACAAAGGTGAGGAGAGAGAAAACAGCAAACGCAAGCTACACGAGGTAGAAAACAGCAGCGACAAGCTCACGAGATAATGATGACGGCTGAAGAAGAGAAAAAATCTGCAAGGCACCAGCTGGGGCCTGCAAACACAGTAGTATGCTGATGTGACAGGTTGTATGACAACTGGATGACAGACAGCAGCAGTCGTCTGGCCGGAAACAAGAGCAAACTGATGATGGAGGGCTGGAAACAGGTGCCAAATGAATGAAGACTGCAATGGGCAGCTTGGACTGCGATGTCCTCTGCGAATCGAGTGTGGGGAGCAACTTGAAAGCACCTGAAACTTGCAAAAACGACATTAGGCTGAATGGAGAGTAGCATACCGATTTATAGAAACATCCCCTCTCAAGCCCAACAATGGTGCCACGAGAAGTAGGCCAGTCAAGCCCCTTTTTTTTTCTTTATTTTACCCCAAGGCATCCCACCTCAAAGCAGCCAGAGCATCAGACAAAGGATACATGTCAGCTGCCCAATGGCCTACTAAGACTATAGAGACAATGGTTATCTTACCAAGGAAACCCAAGTGATCACCCCAAAGAGGCCAGGGCATTGAACAAAGGGTGCACGCGAGCTGCCCAGTGGCCTGCCAAGTCCAACAAAGATGGATGGAAGCTGCTATGGACTTTTTTTTCAAGGGCTTTGTAGTTTTGATAGATTTAACATTCAATGAGGGTTTCAAATCAATTTTCGTCCTATTGAGTATCGGTGCCCAAAACGGAAGAGTGATAAGGGATGGTCAGACCCAAGACCTTCACAAAACAAGCATACTATCCCTACCATTATTGGGTGTCGGTGAAAAAGGAAACTGGCTAAGGTGTGGGTGACACAAATATAGCAAAGATGTGAAGCAAGCAAGACAAGCAAAGCAAGGAAGCAAACTAGGGAGAACTACCTTGGAGACTGCCATGTACAATGCCACGAATATGGTGGATCCAGAGAGTACTCGACCATTCCAAAAGACCGAAAAGGGATAAATGTGCACAGATGCATGTTTACATTAACAGAATGCCAATGTATGGAATAATGCAAACAGAGATGTAAGATGTCATGATCACGCAAATTGCAATGCAAGGGTGCCACTTAGATAGTGCCCTTGTAGGGAAATTGTTCACTTGCTCAAGTGCCCGTGCTGTGAAATACTGATTGAGAAAGGTAAATCTGGCCTAGTATGAATTAACAAAAGGAGTTTCCAACAACATTTCTATAGATATGCGTATCGAAGGTTTGACCCACGGTATTCTTTGATAAGTGGATAGTAGGATCGAGGGATATAGCCACTAGCCGTGTTTGATTCGTAGTGAATTGTTCCACGAGTTGAAGTGCGTACTTGTGCATGAAACATTGGGTTTCGTGCCACTGCAATGGCACTCTGACTGTCAGTGAACAAAGGAGTAGGCTCCGTAACAAATACATCCACATCAACTAGCAAGCACCTAATCCATACGCATTCAACTGTGGTATGGAAAGCTGCCTTGTATTCACCTTCATATGATGATGTGGCAACAATGGATTGTTTCTTGCAAAGCCAATATATGCAAGACGAGCCAAGAAAGAAACAATTGCCACTAGTGGATTGACGTGAATCATAATCACCAGCCCAATTAGAATCACTGTAAGCATGTAACTGCAATGGTCCCCCCTTAGTTCATGGCTGAAACTGCAAACTGTATGTCTGACCTAGTGTTGCATAAGTAAATAAGACATCCAATTGCTATAGCATATGTGTGTATATCAAACAAATCACTGTTATCATGTAATGACAGTTTAAGTCCAGGTTCCATTGATGTACAAACTGGCTTGTAATCCTATAAGCCAAACTTCTCAAGAAGTTTACCAATGTATCTTGACTGTGATAATTCAATACCTCTAGCATCATGTATGAACTGAATGCCCCAAGTAATAATGCAAAGACCCCAAGTCTAACATATCAAAAGTTTGCTGCAAATTTTGTTTAAATACTGAAATCTGATCAGCATGTGTCCTTGTAAGCAAGAGATCATCAACATAAAGACAAATGATCAACATGGATCCCCCCTCTTTACATACGTAAAGGGTAGACTCAGATGAGCTGTTTATGAACCCTTGGCTAAGCAAGAAAGTATCTATCTTTGCATACCAAGCTCTAGGAGCTTGTTTCAAACCATACAAAGCTTTTTTCAGCTTGCAAACCAAGTGTTCCAAGCCCTCAACTGCAAAACCAATGGGCTGCTGTAAATATACTTCCTCATGAAGTTCCCCATGTAAAAATGTAGTTTTAATATCCAACTGATGCACAGTCCATCCATAATGAGCAGCCAAAGCAACCATAGACCTGATGGTCGTCATACAGGAAGTAGGAGCAAATGTCTCCTCATAGTCAATGCCTTTTTTCTGTGCATAGCCTTTAGCTACAAGCCTTGCCTTGTATTTATCAATGGATCCATCTGCATTCCATTTCAGCTTGTAGGCCCATTTTGTTCCAATGGCTTTCTTCCTAAATGGCAAAGACACCAAATCCCATGTTTGATTCTTAGTGATAGAATCCAATTCAGCTTTCATCGCTGCCATCCAATGCACGGTCTATTGTCCATCTTCAAAACATTCAAGCTCCTCTTCATCAAGGGTGCTTGCTGCCATACCAAACTCCATGGTATGTGCAGTATCATGCATACCAGTTTGCCTTCTAGTACGACCAGCCATGGGAGCATCCAAATGATTATCTTTCATAGTCTGTAAATACCATCTAGGCATTTGTCTTGCCTCCTGGCTGTGCATAAGCTCTTGCTGAATTTCAGTTTCAGCACTTTGCTGAATATTCAGATCAGCCAATGGCTGATTTTCTGCATTTTCCAAAGGAGTAGCTGGCTGAAGATTGAGTTCACTTGCTGAAACTCCAGCTGAATCACCAAATGTAATGGGCAGCAGCCCTTCAAATACATCACGGGCAGCCTGATATGTGTCTAAACCAGCCAGGGACAATTCTGCTGATTTTTCATCAAAAAGTGCATCCCTACTGACAAATACCTGTTTAGAGACAGGATCATATAGTCTGTATCCTTTGCTCTCACTACTATATCCCACAAAAATGCATTTGACAGCCTTGCTATCCAACTTTTTTCTGAGTACCTTAGGAATGTGTACATATGCAAGACACCCAAAGGTACGAAACTGCCCAACAAAAGGTTTCCAGCTATTACAAGCCTCAAAAGGCATGACATTCTTTAATGCTTTGGTGGGGCATCTGTTCCAAACATGGCAAGCACACATAAAGGCTTCCATCCAAAAACTGTGGGGCAAGCTCTTTGCTTTCAGCATACATTTGGCCATCTCCATGAGAAAGTGATTCTTCCTCTCTGCAAACCCATTCTCATGTGGAGGATAAGCAATAGTGAACTAATGAACAATGCCCTTCTACTTCAAAAAATAATTCAGCATAGAGGGCATATATTCCCCCCCTTGGTCCAAACAGAGAGTCTTTACTTTACAGCCAAATTGGTTCTCAACAAGTGCTACAGAAGCCAAAAATACATCATACACTTCTGACTTTTTCACTAAAGAATAGACCAAGCAAAAGCGAGTGAAGTCATCAATAAAAGTCACAAAATAGTAACATCCACCCAATGACTTTGTCTACATAGGGCCACATACATATGAGTGCACTAATTGTAACCTAGCTGTGGCTCTAAAAGCAACATCACGGGGCAGCGAAACCGATGCATTTCCCCCAAAATACATCCCTCGCATAAATACTCAGGAGGTCTATCCAAGAGAGGTAGTCCATATATCATCTGTGTACGCTGTAAGAGCATCAAGCTACCATAGTTCACATGCCCCATGCGAGCATGTCATAACTCCGCCTGTAACATAGCAGGAGTAAGAGTGGACACTAAGTATGTGGACTGATCAACTGAAAAAGCATCCAACTCATATAACCCATGACATAGAGTTCCAGTCAATACCAAAGTCATGTGTTTCTTATCTCGCACCATGCATCTGTCATCATCAAAGGTGACCTACAATCCACATCGTGCCAAAGAAGAAATATATAGCAAATTCTTCTTGATACCTAGCACAAACAAAGCATCCTGTAGGCGGAGAATAGAGCCATCAATGGCTGAGCACAAACTCCCCAATACCTCTAACAAGGTATGATGCATTGTTGGCTCACTGTACAGACTTGCCAACTGGAGTTGCACCAACAAAAGCAAATAAATCTCTGCGAGATGTGATGCGCCTAGAAGCACCACTATCAAAAAACCAAGTGTCTACATCCTTAGTAGAGCTAAAAGCCGTCCGGTATTCGTGAAGGAATTTGATTCAAATTCAAAGTCACTCGGATTATCAATCAAAGGTTACTGGTTCGATTCTAAAAAACCTAACGGATAGTCATGATAAATAGAATTCATTTTGTTGGTTCCTTTTTATCTATTTCTTTTTGTCAGAGAATTTGAATCTTTAACAAACTGAAACTTCGTTTGTCTCCATTCCATTATATGCTATGATTGTTGTATATACTGAATCTCATGAGAGAAAGAGAGTTATACGAGTGGTACTTGAAACATCATCTTTACTCTGATCTTCAAACATTTGATTTTCAATTGCAATACGTTTACGGAAAAGGAGCCCCTACGTCTCGATATCAAGGATCTCGCTTGAAAATAGTACGTCGTCTAAAGGATTTACCTGGGCTTACGAGCAAGTCATCAAACCCAAATAAAACATGGATTGATGATGATCCGTCTATTTCAAGAAAAACATCTCAATTTTCCATACGATTAGAAGCTAAGCAGAGATTACGTTTCAACTACGACTCAACAGAACGCCAATTACTTAGATATATACGAATTGCTAGGAAAGCCGAGGGTTCAACGGGTCAGGTATCATTACAATTGCTTGAAATGCACTTGGATAATATCATTTTTCAATTTGGTATGGCCCCCGTTATCAACCCAAGAAGAGTCATAACTGCATGTATGAAAATAATAGTCCCTATCTGCAACAAAGAACGTTGACTCAGTAGCAGTGGAAGGAGCATTAAAACAGACATTCGTAACTCCTTTTTACTTCTCCTTCGCTATGCGCTTTCTACACTCAGTGATGTAGTGGCTTGGCTTCTTGCAATAATGGCATTTGCTCTTCTTGGCTTGTGTGCCCCCTTACTTCTTATTACCTTGTGAAGTGCCTGAAGTCCCAAAGCTTTGTGGAGCATTCTTTGCTTGGCTACCCTTGCCCTTCTATCATGCCATAAAAGCCTACTCAGAGGCTATAACATCCACGACACTATTTCTTCTTGTCAGCTCCTCCTCTAAGAGCAAATTGACCAGCTGAAGAGAAGTAATCGGTTGTGATGCAATCCTCATGGTGAGGTTCAAGGCCGTATGAAAGGCCAAGTACAAGGGTGGTAATGAGTTCAATGTAGTAGATATCAGTTGTGCATTTGAGTAATACTCATCGACATTCATAAGCTGCTCACGCAAGTCCTGAATTTTGTTCAAGTGATCTTGCATAGAATGACCCTCATCCATCTTCAGTGTCTCAAGCTCTTTCTTTAAGAAAAAGATGCGGGTCTTATTCTTACCAGTAAACATCTGCTCCAAAGTCAGCTAAGCTTCTCATGAAGAAGCTGCAGACCGAATGCGAGGGATGATAGACCACTGAACTGCCAATGCAATCAGCGATAATGCCTATACATCCGATGTATCCCATGTCTTTTGAGCTGGTGATCTTTGGGGAAGTGGCTAAACAGGCTGAGGTGCCCATTATCCACGTCCTCCTAGAGGAGGAGTAGCAGAAGCCACAACTCCGAGCCTTTCTTCTTCTCCGCTTACGTAGTCCCAAAGATTCTTCGCAATCAGCACATTCTTCATCATGAAGAACCAAAGTGAATAGTTATTACAATCCAACCTGTTCTCCTTGGATACATAGATAAGTATAGCACCTCCCTGATTTGCCATGATAATCAGTGCCAAAAAGAGTAAAAAAGAAGCAATAGCCGAGCTGGACCAACCTGGAAATCTCAAATTTTTCAAAAATTACAGCAAAGAGGTTGTTGCAATTCGCAAAACTAAAGTTCACTCTGTCAAAACTATCTGTAGTGCATGCAGTCCAAGGTACACTTAATCCATGGAAAATCTTGGCTACCTCTTGAATAGTATTCATAGCTAGGGTTTTTTTTTGGAGTGTTACAGCTTGAGAATAGTAGGCTTCAAATATTAATACCATATGGTGTAAATGAAAAAACTCATTCATTTTCATATTGAGGTAGAATGGCAAAAGGTATCTTTTGGACACAACTTCTTTTAACTACTCCTATATGGTTATTAACTAGGATGTCCCCTTGGCCATGGTCTCGATAGTATTGGTTTTGCCATAATAGCTTCCCCTGTCAACTTGAGTTGGCTATCATGGTCCGATTTGAGACATTAGTTCCAATGGGCGAGAAAATAATCCACCATTATCTCTATCCAAGCTTAAGCATTTGTTTTCACATATTTTCCCTTGTTGTCAAACTCAGGTGGCTTGACCTTCTTGATGAGAATTTCTTTCTCTTAGACCTAAATAGGATTAGGGGTAGCGGATCAAATGCCTATCTCTTCTAGTATTCACGATATAGACCGAGTCATGCCTTCCAAGTGGTGGATTGGCTCAGGCACTCAATTCATCGCACGCCCACTAACTCTTCTAACTGGCCACAATAGGTGCATTCCTCCCTAGGATGAGACGTCACCTCCCTGTATAAATTTTACGGCCACGTCTAATGTTTTTGTATATGATATTCAATTAGTTTGAGAATGTAAGGCATGATTGATACACACTTTCCTTACCGTTTCGATCAATGATCTTCAATTGGAACTCGCTGAAGCATCGTATGTGTTCTATAGACAAGCGACGCTTTCGTCTGATTGCCAACTTGCATTGAGAACAAGGACACAGGACACGCTAATTAAGATACGCCTCGAGATCTTGGACATCACGACCATTATCATTTTCCATTTTGTCTACGCTACGACAAACAATAGGTTTTTGTTCTCATTGTCTTTTTACTTTTTTATTTGCCTCCCTTCATTCTTCTTCGCTTCTCTCTCCCCCTCTATTTCTATAAATGTTTCTTTATCCCCTCCATCTTTGATTTTGATTTTAGCAAGATGCGTCGAGTGCAAATGGAAAGGTAAAGAGAGAAGAAGTGAGAGTGGAGAGAGAAGAGTTAGGAGTGCTCACATCTCTCCCTTATCTCCATATCCCATGAAGATGCCCTTGATGGATTTCATGTCTAGTTTAGTCCTCTGATTTACAGGAATATGCACAAAAGCATCACAACCAAAGACATGCAAATGGTCATATGAAGCAAGTTTGTTAAACCAAACCTCTTCAAGAATGCCATTTTCCAATGCACAATTGAGAGAGCAATTGCACACATGAACTGCAGTTTTAAGAGCCTCTCTCTAGAACCGTTGCGGGAGATTAGCTATGAACAGTATGCATCTGACTCTCTCACAAAGTGTACGATTATATCTTTCAGCTATGCCATTTGATGCAGGATTGTAAGGGGTTGTCAACTCCCTCTTAATGCCATGCTTCTCACAAAACTTTTTGAACTCATTTGAAACATACTCGCCTCCATTATCCATTCTTATAGCCTTTAACTTAAGCCCTTTCTGTGTGGTAACAAAAGCATAAAACCTTTTAAAGGCGTCCAACACTTCCTTTTTGCTCTTTAATACATATACCCATGACTTTCTAACGAAATCATCAATAAAAGTGGCAAAGTATCGTGCACTCCCATATGAATTAACAAGCACAGTATACACATCAGAATGTACTAAGTCAAGAGCATTGGACTTCTTAACGGCACCAGAGTAATAAGGAGACTTCACATGTTTTTCATATATGCAATCATTACAAAAGTCGAGATCAAAGCCTTTTACATCAAATCTCCCTAAAGAGGAGAGAACCTGAAGGCTTGTTGGCTCATATGGCCAAGTCTTTTGTGCCAAAGTTCCATCCGTGAATGAACTTCAGCAACAGCCAAAAACTTGCCAAGAAATGCTTTACAATGCACATAATACAAAGTCCCCCTTTTGCTGCCTTTAACAATCAGTATGGTGCCCTTGTGGACCTTCCAAGATCCACCATCAAAGATAGTAAACTACCCTCTTGCATCAAGCTACCCAACTGATAGTAGAATTTCTTTATGCTGGGTAGGTATCTGACATCTTACAAAATCAGCTCTTAACCATTTTCAAGGGCCAAGTGAATGGTACCTACACCATCTATTTTATATGCATAATTGTTGCCCAAGTAAACCTTGCCTAGGCAACCTGCATTGTATTCAGAAAATGACTCCAAAGAGGGAGAAACATGAAAAGAGGCACCGTTTTCCACTATCCATGATTGAGACAGCCCATCTTGAGCTGAAACTAAGGCATCAATTACCTCCCTTTTAGTGACATAACATCTACATCATTACATGAGGCTAGAACAAGTATCTCTTCAATGTCAGAGAGCTCTTTAATGGCCACACTAGATGCAACATTTTCCTTTGCAGCTTCTTTTGAGGGATAGGTGTCATCATCTTTCTTATCATCCTTCGTTTTATTTCCTTCGTTTCATATAGTAGCAACAATCAAGCTTTTTGTACCCTTTACATCCACATCGATAGCAAGTAACGTCCTATTGTTTGCCCTTGCTTTTACTCCTGCTTTCACTTTTTATTTCTTGCATTACCCCTCTTTTCTAACCTGCCTCTAAGATGATAGGCTGAGCCACTACTTTCTCCACTGATCTTTCTTCTAAACTCCTCATTGAGAATAGAACACCTAACACCATCGAAGGTTGAAGCAAGGTTGTTGCTCAATGAAACAACTAGAGATTCCCAGCTATCAGTCAAAGTCATCAACAAGAAAATAGCCTTCGATTTATCATTGAAGGGCTGCAAACCAAAGTCTTGCAATTGGCTCAAAATCTCTATGAAAGCACTCAAATGCTCTAATGCTCGCTTAGACTCATCCAACTCCATGTTTACAAGCTTACGCATGAGATGCACTTGATTTATTGGAGTTATATTTTCATAAGTGTCTATCAATTTTTTCCATATGGCATAAGCTGTATCAAGACGCTTAATGTCTGTAAGTACATCATCACATACAACCATTTTAATTTATGCAATCTTGTTGAGTCTAACCCAATCCTCATTTGTCATAGCTGCAAGCTTGACTTCTAAAAGAGCATCATCACAATCCTTGAGAAACAAAATGCCTTGCATCCTGTCCTTCCATAAGTCAAAACCAGTGCCATCAAACCTCTTGATTTCAAGAAGGGATTTAGTGTCACCGTTGCTTGAAGCATTTGCAGTCATTTTTCAGCAATGCACCCAAAGATCAATACTACAATTTATGACAGCAAACAATGAACTGAATATTCAGCTAATATCAGCCCAAATTTTCACTCAATAAGAGCAAGGTTCAGTCCAAGTACATGTACAGCAGTAGAACGGATGACTTTCAGCAGTATAACTGAAATTTCAGCATATAATCCAAGCATACATCACTGCCAGGTGACTCCCACTTCAGCAGTATCACCAAAAGTACATCTGCAACAATCCAAGATCTGCAAGTGATCACTAAGACTGCTGCAACATGACCATTCAGCAATACATCAACTCAATGGGAGCTACCCAACATGGGTACTGCATACATATGTGACCAAGTCAACTTCTAGTACACAAAAACACCAAGATTCTTTGCAATTTCTTCAAAAATCTCACAAGTGAAAGATAAATCTCACTACCTACAGCACCAAGATTACTTCAGCAATGATCCCAATGTACATTTCAAACATCATTTTTTCCAAAATTCTCAAATTTCAGCAAAAGCCCCAAAATTTTACTGACCAACCTGCCCCGATCACATTGATACATGAAATCGAGAGCATAAAACGGGCAAAATTAGTAAAATTTTCCAAAATCTTGAAAAGCCCCAAAATTCTCAGGTCAAAATGTGCACCAATGTTAACAAATTTGACTCAACTAAGCAAAATTTAACTAATATGAGAAAAGCCCCAAAATTTTCAGAGCCAATGTGCACAATTTCTGCGATTTCCTGGTCAAATTGTCCTGTTCTGGATCACAATTCCCGAATCCAAGAAAATCCCCAAAATTTTCAGGCAAAATGGTGTTGTGTGCTTGTGCACGCGAACATCCGATAGAGAAAGGAGAGAGAAATCGCAGATTTATAACAAACTTTTCAAATCGTTGACCTGCCCCGTCTGCCCAATCAGTCCCCTTGGCCCATCGCCCGCACTCCACAATCCTTGCTTGGCCCATCCCGCGCATTTGCCTAGCCCATCGCCTTGTCACACATGACCTACGACAATCGTCAAGCCTGGTCGCCTACTGGTTTTGGTTGCGCTGCACGCGCCCTGCCCTATCTGCAGCATATGCACACAACCTATCCCGTCAACAGCACATGATTTGTATTGGTCGTCTTCTCAACTACTACCTATCGACTTCTGCCAGTGCCATGACCTAGCACACTCTTGGGAGGTGTGAATGCTGTAACCGATGCTCTGATACCACTTTGTTGCACAGGAGTGCTATGGAGTGTGAGACAAAAATGAGCAGAAATAGGGTTGAGAGCTGAGAGTGAGGGAATCGAATGTGAGTGTACCAATGTGTTGCACGGTACACAAGGAATAAAAAAGTATTTATATGTTAGGGTACAAGTCAAGGGTGTGTTCACACTCGTAAGTTTATACACATGGGATTAATGGGAGTTTACACCCAACAACTATTTCCAACTAGGCGACTGCTGTTGTCCATCATCCAGCTGTCGTACAGCCTGCCACGTCAGTATATTGTAGCATTTGCAAGCCCCAACTGCCGCCCTACATAATTTCTCTCTCATCTAGCTAGCCTACTTCCCGTGGCACTGTTGTTGGGCTTGAGAGTAGATGTTGAGCTAAAAATGCATTAGCTTCACTTAAATAGTCCCTAAACATGCTTAATTAAGGAAGAAACCTTGTTTATTTAAAAGAAATGCATTCCTAGAGAGTGTCTATATCCCATAAGCACAGACCCACTCGGGAGGGCCCAAACTTTCTATAAATATGTATGCTTCCCTCCATTCAGCCCTAATCTCGTTTTTGCAGGTTTCAAGTGTTTTCAGCTTGCTGCCCACACCTCGTTCGCAGAGGACATCACAACCCAATCTGTCCATTGCAGTCTTCACTCATCTATCGCCTATTTCCAACCCTCTGTTATCAGTTTGCTGCTGTTTCCAGCCAGGCAACTGCTGCTGTCCATCCATCTATTGTACACCCTGCCACATCAGAATACTGCTGCATTTGTAGGCCCTAGCTGCCGCCCTGCAGAATTTCTCTCTGCTCCAGCTATCGCCATCATCTCCTCAACCTGTTGCTGTTGTTCTCTCTCCTGGAGTCTGCATTTGCTGTTTTCCGTCTCCTCACATGTGTTTTCAATATTTCTCTCTCCTCACCAGCGTTTTTAGTCTTTCTCTCTCTTGCACTGCCGTCTGGATTAGATCGAGCCTTCCTTGGCCACATTTGCTGGTATTCGACATTCGGAGGCTATCTTGCTGCGATTTGGGATCCGTTTCGCTGCATGAACGTTGTATATTCAATAGTCATATCATTTCATTCATTCTCTATGTTCATTGTCTTTGAGTTACCTTTATCCTAACTATGTTCTTCTATCATTCCGTGCTTTTTCGTACGTTATTATTTGTGTTTCTATGTTAGGGTATTTTCTTCACATGGTATCAGAGCCAAGTTCTCTCAGAGAAACCTAGGCCTTGATCTGAAAGCTCTACACAAGAAGGAGGAACAACAGAAGGGCGAACACTACTTGTGTATCACTTCTCACATCCAAGCTAAATCCATCGAGAAACGAGTCGGAGTGGGCCTCACATCTTGCTTCACAAGCTCTCGACATGGCCCAACAAACATTGGACTACCATTGAGTTTCACGACCTTACAAGATTACTGCAACTGAGTACGATCTCATTTTGATACATAGATCCCAACAGCAAATAGAAGGTGTCAGAGTGCAGCGGTGCGGAAGCGTAGGACTGAGAGAGAGAGAACGCAGAGAGAAAAAGGGAGAGAAAGAGACAGTGTACAATGAAGATCTGTTGTATAAAGAATGCTGAATACAAAGATATACACGGGCGCAGTGCGCTGGACTGCGTGTCTCCACCTCGACGATGCGACCTGCTGTCCACCTCGAAGTCTGCTGCAGTCTGCACTGTCTGCTGTCTGAAATCTGTGAACAGAGACAGAAATCTGCACGGCACCGGTCTGTAATCTGCGACAGAGAATAGTGGCCAGACTGCTGAAAACGTCAGCAATAAATAGTCGAAAAACTGCCTGGAATGGGGCACCAGAAAATAGGGCGCAGCCTGAATAAATCGGCTGCAGGCAGTCGGACTGCCACGTGGCAGTCCGACTGTGCAGCAGGTCCGACTGCTGCTGGTCCAACTGCTGCAGCTGGTACTGCCCTACCAGACAGGCTATGATCTCTGACACCCCCTCTCAGAGCCTGGACAGGGCAGAAGCCTGAGGGATCTGGAATGTTGCCGAAGTAGAGCCTGAGGAAGCGCCTTCGTAAACAAATCCGCAAGATTATCCTCCATCTTGCAATACTCCACAGTGATGGTCTCATCCAAAAGCTTTTCTCAGATGAAGTGGTACTGGATCTCAATGTGCTTCGTCCGGACATGAAAAACAAGATTTCTTGTCAAGGCAATGCAACTCTCATTGTCACATCGCAGCAATGTAGGACGAGTCTGGGGGCACCCAAGCTCCTCCAACAATCTCCGAAGCCACACAACCTCGCATGTGGTGGAAGACGCGGCCCAATACTCCGCCTCCGTAGACGAAAGGGCTACCGTGGGCTGCTTCTTGCTACTCCATGAAATAACACCTGCACCCAAAGTAAAGCAGTAACCTGTTGTAGACCGCCTGTGGTCCACGTCACCGGCCCAATCCGAGTCGCTCCAACCTGCAAGTACAAGATCTGACCCATCTGTCCCTGCGGGGTAATGAATCCCCAAATCAGACGTCCCCCTCAGATACCGAAGTATCCTCTGAGCAGCCTGCCAATGCACCGTCTTAGGTTCACTCATGAACCCTGCCAAGAGCCCAACAGCAAAACATAGATCAACCTTGGTGTTGAGAAGCCAAATCAAAGACCCTATCAACTGTCGATAGCGGGAAGCATCCACCAAAGGAGAAGCTGAGTGGGAAGTGGCCTTCCAGTTCGGATCCATAGGAGTAGAGAGGGCCCGACAATCTTCCATCTCAAAAGACACCAAGAGCTCCTGTACATATCTCTGTTGGGAGAGAAAGATCCCCCTCTGAGACTGAAAAATCTCATGTCCTAAAAAGAAATGGAGTAGCCCCAAATCCGTCATCTCGAACGTCCGATGTAAAGCTGACTTTGTCTCCTGGACCTGCTGTGCATCATCACCTGTGACAATCAAATCATCAACATATAATACAAACAGCACACAACCATCCTCGGAAGTGTGAACATACAGCTGCGGATCGGCCTTGGACCGCCGATATCCCAACTGAGTCTGGAGGAACGAATCAATCTTCTCGTTCCACGCTTGCGGGGCCTGCTTGAGGCCATACAGGGCCTTCTTCAACCTGTAGACTTTCCCATCTGAAGAACCAAAGCCAGGAGGCTGCTCGACGTAGATCTCCTCCTTCAAATCACCATTCAGGAAGGCCGACTTCACATCTAGCTGATAAACAGGCCATCTCCTATGGCCAGCCAAAGCAAGAACAGCTCTAATGGTTGCCATACGAGCTGTAGGGGCAAAGGTGTCATGGCAGTCAATCCCTGGGCGCTGGGCAAAACCCTTAGCAACAAGGCGAGCCTTGTGCTTATCCAAAGTACCATCACTGAGATATTTGGTCTTAAAGACCCACTTGACTCCAATCACCTTCTTCTTCGAGGGGCGTGGCACAAGTGACCAAGTGCCATTCCTCTCAATAGCCTCCAACTCAGCTTCCATAGCTTTCTTCCATGGGGCGGACTGTAAAGCCTCCTTCACGGAGGTGGGCTCTCGATCCTGTATAACTCGGGACATCAAACAATAATTGGAGCAAACAAGCTCCGAAGAATGCGCCTGGTGCCTCCGTGACCGCCGCGGACCATCCTGCGGTCCCCACTCCTCAGGAACCCCCTCGATCCCTGAATCACGGAGTGTGTCACGGGCCCAGCGAGGAGGAGGCCAAACCTCCCCTCGTCGTTCTCCATCAGTAGAAGACTCTGGAATGTCCACCGGTGGTAACTCCTCAGAAGGATCCGGTGGAACAGTAGACTCTGTATCAGAAACAGAATCATAATCAAACGGCACAGGCTCCAGTGGAACTGTAGAAGGAGCCAAACTCTCCCCTGGAACTCCAAGAACGGGATGCTCCTCACCCGTTGAAGAAGCCGGAACCTCCACAAACCGCACATCACGGCTAGTATATACATCCCGCTTGACGGGATCATACAGTCGGTAGCCTTGGGACTGGGAGCTGTAGCCAACAAATACCTGTTTTCGGGAAGCCGCTTCGAATTTGTCACGGTGAGCTTTGGGAATGTGAACATAGGCATCACACCCAAAGACCCGAAAGTAAGAAACATCTGGCTTCGACCCAAAATACGCCTCAAATGGAGTCATCCCTTCCACGGCCGACGTAGGAGATCGGTTAAGGATGTGGACTGCAGTAGCCACAGCCTCGGCCCACAGAACCTGAGGGGTCTGTCGGTGCTCCATCATGGTGCGCGCCATCTCGATCACACTGCGGTTCTTCCGTTCGAGAATACCATTTTCTTGTGGAGTATTCGTATTGGCAAACTCCTGGTGAATTCCTCTATCTGCACAAAACCGAGCAAATTCATTAGACACAAATTCACCTCCCTTGTCGGATCGCAAGGTCTTCAACTTCCGGCCTGATCGGTTCTCCTCAAAGAGAAGCCAATCCTTGAAGTGCGAGAAAGCTTCTGACTTTAGTGCCAAAAAATAGGCCCATGTCATCCTGCTATAGTCATCCACGATCAGCATGAAGTACGAGCTCCCACGCAGGGACTCATTCCTCATAGGGCCACATAGATCCGTAGATACTAACTCCATCGGTGAAGTAGACCGCCGCGAAGCGGTGTGGGGAATGGCATCCCTATGCTGCTTCCCCCTTATGCAGGAGGCACATGGCTGCTAGCTCACCACTATATCCGGCAACCTTCGAACAAGCTGTCCCCGCGACGCCTTCCGAAGATAGTCATAGTTCAGGTGACCAAACCTAGCATGCTATAATTCAGACTGTGACTGTGAGGTAAGAAGAAGAGTAGAGAGGGCAGTGGAAGACTTCAGTTTGTAACTGCCGTTCTCCTCATATCCAGATGATAGAACCTTCCTCGATTCACGATCAAGGACTCGCACTGTAGAACTGTCAAACTCCACCAGAAGACCAAGGGAGCAAATCTTATGGACTGAAAGGAGATGGTACCCCAATCCTGATACATGCAAAACCTCTGAGGTATGGGTGCCACCTCGTCAATCCGGAATAAGCTGCATCTTACCCCGACCTGCAATAGAAACTGAAGAGCTGTCTCCAATGAGAACCTGCCCACGCGAAGGTCGCAGCTGGGCAACACCATCTGATGAAGGAGTCATGTGCCGTAAGGCACCACTATCAATAATCCACTCTCGAGATTGGGAAGCCGCCATCGCAGCATCAGAAGCATTCGGTGAAGCGTCCTCAATGACAACTAGATGTAGAAATGCAGCTGATGAGGGTACAGCCACCGCTCCAGAATCCTTAGTATGCTTCTTCTTGGTGTCCTTCGAGTCTTTGTCAGGGCAATCCTTCTTCCAATGGCCAGTCTTTCCACAAATATGGCATGTGGAGTCTTTGTCCTTGTCCTTCTCCTTGTCCTTCTTGGACTTGTTATCCCCCTTCTTCTTCTTTTGGTCCTTCCCCTTCTTCTGAGAGGCTTGACCTGTCAACGCCTCCGTCTTGGAAGCATTCTGTCCCTTTAACTGTTCCTCTTGGTCCAAGACCATAGGAACCAACTCCTCCCACCGAAGAGTAGACTCTCACCCCGAAGCAATAAGGGCAGAGTAAAATGTACCGAATCGTGGCGGCAACTGGGACAATAGTGTGATCGCCATGTCTTCGGAGGAGATCGGCTTCCCCGCATTCTGAACCTGCATCTGTAGCTGCCTTAGCTTATTAATGTGTTCCCTTAGCGAAGAAGACTTATTGACGGACAAGGTCCGCATCTGTACCTCCAAAGAAACCCTCTTCATCAGGGTCATCCGATTGTACATTTAATCAAGCTCCAGCCATAACTCACGAGCCACCGTCAAGTGCTCGATGTGAGCGATCACGGCTGTAGTGCATGATAGAAAGAGAAAGGATCGAATCCTGGCATTCAGTTTGTCCCAATGAGACTGGGCCCTGGCCAACTCCGCACGAGCATCGGAAGAGAGTTTGGACTCATCTCTTACCGAAGGCCAGTCAATATCTTCCTGTACCAACTCCGCCAAATCATAGGACTCCAGAATGGCCAACATCATAACGCGCCAAATGCGGTAGTTGTCGCCGTCGAGCTTCTGATCTGTAGGAAGAGCCGGTAGGACAGGCACCTTCCGGTCCATAATCGCCTGGAACTCCAAGTCCATCTCTGTAGACATCTTCACCTGCAATGCCTTCTCAAACGCAAAAGCAGCCCCCTCTGACTGGGTAAACTCAGCCTGCTAAGGCTCTTCTGCGTCCCGAAGCTCCTTCACCCGCCGGAGGCGATGAAAAAGCAAAACCTGCACTTTTAGGTTGAAAACTCAAACTTTCTCCGCGTCAAACAGCAGTAAACAGCAACAAATCCACCACCTGTACTCCTTTCCTGTGCGCCCACACTCGTTTCAGCCTTGTTCCAAGGCGCAGCCCTCCTGTCTGCCCTTAAACGCAAAAAACGCAAATTTGTGTCGCGATGGAAACTCCTCTTCAGGTTGATTCTGCGCTCAATCAGCCCTCAAACACTGCTCTAATACCATGTCAGAGTGCAGCGGTGCGGAAGCGTAGGACTGAGAGAGAGAGAACGCAGAGAGAAAAAGGGAGAGAAAGAGACAGTGTACAATGAAGATCTGCTGTATAAAGAATGCTGAATACAAAGATATACACGGGTGCAGTGCGCTGGACTGCGTGTCTCCACCTCGACGATGCGACCTACTGTCCACCTCGAAGTCTGCTGCAGTCTGCACTGTCTGCTGTCTGAAATCTGTGAACAGAGACAGAAATCTGCACGGCACCGGTCTGTAATCTGCGACAGAGAATAGTGGCCAGACTGCTGAAAACGTCAGCAATAAATAGTCGAAAAACTGCCTGGAATGGGGCGCCAGAAAATAGGGCGCAGCCTGAATAAATCGGCTGCAGGCAGTCGGACTGCCACGTGGCAGTCCGACTGCACAGTCCGACTGTGCAGCAGGTCCGACTGCTGCTGGTCCGACTGCTGCAGCTGGTACTGCCCTACCAGACAGGCTATGATCTCTGACAGAAGGTAAGTTTGAATTCTTTAGATTCAATGCATCAATCTACTAATCATGTAGACGGGTGGAATCTCCACTTAGGATTGGCCATCTGCGAGTGAAAACTGGCATAGAGTACACTCCATTGCCTTCATACTTATTCTCTTCAGTGCTAGGTATGTCTACTATTTCAGATTCTATTAATGATGATTTCCCTTCTATTATTATTGATGGTTTTCATGATAAAGGACGTATGCAAAACAGTTTCTGGCTTATGAGTAATGAGGACGACGGATATTTCTTTATGAACTCAAGACTAAATAAGAAGTTGAAACAAAAAGCTGTCAGTACTCCTTCCCCTTCTTTTCTGAAGAAAATACCCTAACACAGAAACACAAATAACACAATACGACAAAGCGCAAACTAATAGAAGAACACAGTTAGGGTTAGGGTAACTCAGAGACAATGAATACACAGAATGAATGAAATGATTTGACTATTGAATATACAATGCTCATGCAGCAAACACACTATGCAATGAATGAATATTGTACGTCGAACCCTTGTATCTCAAGGATCAGGGCAAGGATAGTGAGCTGGAGAGAGTGTCGTACTCCAAATGGATTTCAAATCGCAGCAATGTAACCTCCGAATGTCGAACACCAACAAACGCAGTCAAGGAAGGCTTGGATGTGATGTAGACAGAAGTGCACAGGAGAACAACTAAAAACGCAGGTGAGAAGAGAGAAAATAGTGAACACATCTAGGAGAGAGAAAACAGCAAACACAGGCTGCAAGAGAGAGAAAACAGCAGCAACAGGCTAAGGAGATAATGGCGATAGCTAGAGGAGAGAGAATCTGCAGGGCGGGAGATGGGGCCTGCAAACGTAGCAGTATGCTGAAGTAGCAAGTTGAACAAAAGCTGGATGACGGACAGCAGTAGTCGCCTGGCTGGAAACAGCTGCAAATTGATGACGGAGGGCTGGAAACAGGGCCAAATGAGTGAAGACTGCAACAAACTGCTTGGACTGCGATATCCTTCACAAACAGGGTGTGGCAGCAAGCTGAAAACACTTGAAACCAGCAAAAGTGAGATTACGACTGAATGGAGGGTGGCATACCTATTTATAGAAAGTTTGGGCCCTCCCAACTAGGTTTGTGCCTATGGGATACAGACACTCTCTAGGAATGCATTTCTTTTAAATAAACAAGGTTTCTTCCTTAATTAAGCATATTTCGGGGCTGTTTAAGTGAAGCTAATGCATTTTTAGCTCAACAGGGGGGGAGAGGAGGGCTATATTAAATACATCATAAATACAATGGTTGGTTGAACAACCAACATAGTGGGCTATAATGCCACGCAATTAAGTGAAGCTAATGCATTTTTAGCTCAACAAGGGGCTGGGGGGGGGGAGGGGGCGAGGGGGCGAGGGATGTGTCGAAGGCTATATTAAATACATCATAAATACAATGGTTGAGTGAACAACCAACATAGTGGGCTATAATGCCACACAATATGTAGATGTAAGAGAAAGGTGTGAAAGTCCCATGTCTACATAAAAGCATCTCCCCTCCTCATCCACTTCAAGCCACCTTGCAACCTCTACCATCTTCTTCAAAGTACAAATAGTCTCTATCTAGATTCTAGGGAGCAAGCCTACAGTGCAAGCATCTTGTATATCAATAGCATGATTACACCTCACAATCCAAATGAGCCAAGCAATGATGCTAGCAATGAACTCCCATTTGTGACAATGTCCTTGTGTCCATGCAATCTAGACTAGGAACCATGCTAAGTGCTGGTCAACAATGACAAATTAGTGGCTCCTCCAGAAGTCCTCGAAGCCACTCTCCCTACCTTTCTCATTCCTATACACTCTCTCTCCTCATTGAGCACTCATTAGATTGTGTCTATTGCATGTCATATGCTTTGCATTTCTCTCAATTTGCCCTAGTATTTCCTTACAGGCCCTAGTGCTGTTCATCACCCCCCATCAGCTGTATTTGCCTGCCAGCCCTTGCATTGTCCTCCCCACCTTCCCAAGATTCACCAAACAGCCATGTTTTGTAGCTCCCTGCCACCACACCGCTGGTTGGACATCATTAGGTGCTGAGCTTCTGAATCAGCATCCTCTGTCAGTCAGAGCTGCTGTGCTTTCATATCTAAAGGTTTATATCCCTATTCCGTCAGGACAAGCTGCTGCCTGGACCATTTTTTATCCATTCAGTATCAAGTTTGGAGGTTTCCCAATTCGGAATCGTCAGAGTACAACACACTACTTTAGTATCTCTCAGCCTGCTCCCTTGAGGGAGTTGTAGTTGGACAGCCCTTCCCTCCTTGAGCATCACTTGTATCACATAACTCCATACACTTGATTTGTTCATTGAGTTTCATTCCATTCACTCTCATTTCATTGGTAAGTCCTTTTGTTAGTCGTAGTTATTCATACACTGTTTTTTCTGTACAAAACCTAGTGTACTCCCCTACAAGGCAGAAGAATGAGGCTCCCAACCTAAAGCTTCCGAGCCTAAAACTGAATTAGTAACATTAGTCACTTGACCCGCTTCCTTTTGTCCTCTAACTAGAACTGGAGAGAACTAATTGTACAACATGTGGGATCTGCCAAAATAAAGCTGAAATGGTCTGACCTGATCTGAAGGGAAATTTTGGATGGTGCAAATATTGGCTGACCTAAATATGCCACATGGCATAAGTGCCCATAACAGAAACACAAGAAAAAATGGGACACTACATGTAGGCCTTTCAAGCTGACACTCTACCTAGATCGGGGCTAGACATGCACATCCTCAACATTAGAGAGCTTTGAGAATGTCGGAGCCAAACCAATTTTAATGTAAATTAGAATACAAATAAGTTATAATTGAATTATTTAGTCAAACAGCTCCTTTTCCTAAAATTTATAAACAGAAGTGTTGAGATCTTGTGTCCAGATCCATTTTGGTCACACATAGAAGGGGTACACTAAAATCTCCCATCACTCAAAGTTTTGGGATCAAAATGGCCAGACCAATTTGCAAGAACCTCTGCTTAGCATGGAGACGCACAGATAAACTCTATCCTGCTATCCTGCTAAAGAATGACATAGTAACCCATTTCAGTTCTGACATTTCAATCAACTACAATTAATCTCAAGGCTCCTATATCACCTATATTGCATTATTACGACTGATGTGAACTGAATTTATTGTCCGTGTCTATTTGTCACAACACAAATGAAAAGGGAATTTACCGGAGTACATAAAATGTGTGCATCCACATTAATATAGTCTTCTTCCTTTTCATGCTGAGCTTCCTTCCAATTCTCATCACCCCACATGCTCTCATCCACATAATCATCATAATCATACTGATACTCCTCTGTCAATCCATCCTCCACATTCTCCTCCTCATCACGAAAAACATCAAAAGAAGCATCTGCTGCATCCTCTAGAGGCTCTTGATCATTTTCTGCAGTCGGAACCTTTTCATTGGAAATTGTGTCTCCCTTGGTATCCTTGTTGGAAGAATCTCCTTCTTGCAGGAGGCGTCTTTGTTGTGCACCATGCACAATAGGCGTATAAATGTCAGACTTGTTCAAAGTAGCAGCTGCCATTTCCAGACCAATGCCTAATGTGCCTTCTTGTTTCAAGTCTTCATCAACCTTGTGATCTAGAAGGTGGCTACTTTGTGTCTGCTCCTTTTTCTGTACATTGTCTCTGAGAGTTTGACTCTCACTGTTATTGGAGGCATCCTTACTCACTGAAACTGCCTCATTTATAGGTGCATCAAGACTCGAGGGCTTGGAAGTGGTCTCATTGGCACTCCCTCCATCTGGTGTTTTCTGACCTACACCACAAAAGGAGAGGAACTTTTCGTAAGATACAGCAATACATCGTCGAGCTTGAAGGATATTAGCCATGATATTGCATGTAGTCATCATGTTGAGATTCCATGGTCAACAAAAAAGAACCTAAATCATTACAAACCTGGCAACACATCAGAACTACAAATTGATAAAATATACACAATTTATCTATGGCACACACATAAAAGAAGCTATAAACTGGCATTGGAACTGAAGGTTTTTTTTTTAAGTTGGAAGTTCTGTGATTTGAAAACAATTCAACAAATGTGTATAAGACTGAGATTTTTTATCTTGTTTCAAAGTAGCACAACCAGTGCACAAATCTTTTTATCTCAAAATCTGTTATCCCGGCATGAATGAACAAAGTCATTGAAGTCATTTTTGCATAGATTTGAAAATCAAATGAACACTAGGCCGGCTTTCAACCTTCCATTGTAATATGTTATTTCTCCCAATCTTTTCCAGATATTGACAGTTGATAACATCCATCCAGCTCTGCTGTGTCAAATTAAAATTCATGCTAATTGCTAGATGAACAGATTATAAATGTGTACATTGCAGATGCAGATCCTCCATAATGCAATCTGACTATACAGTACATTGACAAAGAGATGGAGCCTCACAACCACCTTTTCTATACAGGAAAGGACAGTTGACATGGGTAAATTTGCTTATACTGTAAAATCAATCCTTGAATTGAACAATAATCTCCTTATCACTTATCCAACCACCAAGTAAATACTAAACATGGCAAGCATCTTCTCAAGAGAACAGATGGTTTACACAAACTATAGGTTCACATAAGCGCAATGAATTCTGAAATTCTATATTGATTACAAGAATAGACAATTTACCAGATGATGTATGATGTTGCTTCTCTGTTATAAGAGTCTCATCATGAACATCTGGGTGAGAACGATCTGCGTGATCCGGCTGTATGCCTACATACCAATCTTTGCGAATACGCTCCCTTGGAAGAACTAGCTTCTCAGTCATCATATAACCTGAAGGTCTTTAACATGCAATATGTTCCTTGAGTTATAATGTCTTGATGCAACGTGTAAAACTTCAATACATCGTGATTCATCAAATGGAAATATTTGGTCTTCTCACAATCCATAGAACTGAATATAAAACAAAATACTGAGAATATTTATTGGAAATTTTTGGAACATAATCTGCATGGAAGTAATAAGGTAAAGACCTGAAAAACAAAACTTCTCCATTGTATGTAGCTAAAGCAATTTCCCGTACAGCATCCTTGTCAATGTCATACATCAATGGACTTGAGTGAGAAGTGGACTGATGAGATGCTGGCCATCCTGTTAAGTCATAAGCGGTGGGGGGGGTGGAGATATCACCACCACTATGAGTGACGCAGAATACACTCCAATATGTAGAAAAGATATTTCATAAGCAATAATCAACCAACCACTGAAACAAATCGTCAAATCGGACTTGACAGAGACCTTAAAATACCTTAAAATTCAATTGGGTAGTTTGAATCATTTATAGAACTTGCATAAGGCATTATATAAAGAGTAATCAACCAACCGCTGAAACCTATAACAGACCATCTTTTACAAGGACATCAAAGACAACTATGTGTTGTAAGGCCTTGAATTTTCCAACCACTAAAACAAACCATAAATCACAGAGATGCAAAAAACCTATACTTTGAGGGCCTTAAATTTTGATTTGGTAGTTTCAATCATCAACAAAACGTCTATAAGACATTAAATAAAGAGTACTCAAGTCGCTGAAAGTTATAACAAACCACTTTTCCTACGGATATCAAAGACAATTGTGTTTTGAAGGCCTTGAATTTAATTGGCAGTATGCGGTCATGCACATAGGTTTCTAATGTTCTAGATGCCACAAGATTCAAAGCGGCTAACATGAAAATGTAACGCAAAGTAGCTGTACAATGTGCTACATAAGACGTTCTACAAGAATGCATCAGTGGATGTAGTCGTTGAGGCTCTTCATACGCATATGTTGGCACCCTCTAACAAAGGACAGGATCTCTGAACGGAGCAAAGCTCACTTTAATCAGCCCCTTTGCCAAGAGATCATTTGAGCCTTCAGCTCCTCAAGATCCTTCTTGCTGATCCAGCCAGAAGCCTGAGGGACAGGTTTTGGCTCCTCAATGCAAAGCAAGATGGAAATCTTCTAACGTACCTCTGTTGGCAAAATATCAAAGATAAATGATCAAATTCAGCCAAAAACTGGGGTGTGCTGGGAATTTGGGGTAACAACAAGGTCTTAGCAAAATGATTGCTCACCAAGAAATATAATTACTCACAGTAAACGCACCCTAAAAGTCAACAAATCCTAGAGATCTACATCCAACACATCTTTAGAATTAGGCTGCTTCACGATCTCCTTTACCTTCTTAGGTTGCATCTAGAATGCTATCCACTTATGGGGATTGTGTGCCAAGTGGGATATTGAGGACCTTCATACTGGTGTGAGATGTGCTGCAAAAATTAGCAACTTTTTTAGAGTCTCCACACCACAAAAAAATTGGTAGAAAATCTTGAGTCACCCAAGTTATACTGGCCAGTAGAGTCACCTCTGTTACACTGGCCATTATTGCTGATCTACAAGGTGTGGGCAGTACACTGTCTATCTTGGTTAAGCATGATTTATTGATGGTTCAAAGGTCACTTGCTAGATTTTTGGTGATTCCAAAAACTTTGTAAAGGAGCACTTTTTGGCAAAGCACAATCTGCTAACTTCGTGCAGGAGGGCACTAGATGAGATGGTCATTTCCTTGAAAGTTATCTAGGATTTGGTGACTGTCAGGGTGCCTTTGCTATGATGATTATGATTCTTATCCTCCAAGCAGTCAATGGAGTATTATATGTATATGAGATTCTCTCTTTTCCAACCTTGAGGCACAGAAGTTGTAGCCTTTTCTAAGGGAACTGTATTCTTGGTTTCCTTGATATATTGATCCCTACATTAAGTTCCAAGACGGCCATTGTGGCCATCTGCAAATTAAAATTTTGCAAGGGTACAAGCTTTTCTTTGAACTAGACCAAGTGCAAGGTATTTATTGTTCCCATTTCCTATTCAGGACAAATCATTCATGTAAGGATCAACAACATGCATCCTGAGAAGGTGAAGTCAATCATCAAGTGGCCTTGTCTTGAATATGCTCCAGAGATGCATATGCTTTCTGCTCTACAAGCAATTTATGGGGCACTATGTGTATGTGACATTGTCTCTTCTGATGCCACAAAGCTTGATGAGGCTGCCTCTCACAAAGTTGAGGGACATTTATTCATAAGCCCTTTACGGTGATTTCTGATGCCCGCTTTCGTAATATAGGAATAGTGTTGCAGCAACATCCAATGGCCTAGAAGAGTCACCTGATTTCAATGGTCTGTACAGCAAAGATGGAGCAAGCTTTTATGAAGTTTACACACAATAACATGGGGCAACCATTTTTTAACTCCCCATCCAGTCCCCACGTTGCATTCCATCCCTAAACACATCCATATAGTACAATCTGTCCGGTTTTTGTCCTCTATCCTTTTTTTTATTTTGAGAGTTGGTGTTGAAAGAAAAGTGGTTTTCCTCTTTAACCTTTTCCTCTACTCTTCTCTCTCCTCCATCCACTTCTCTCTACCTCTACCTCTACCTCTACATCCTCCTTTTCCTCTCGTGTCTCATCCCCTATGTGTAGCTCTAATTCTATTTCCTCTTCCTTTACCTCCACTTATTTCCCTTCCCCTACCTCTACCTATATCTCTATATAGATCCCAAAATTCTAGGTCCAACAGTGCATAAATGTCAACCAATCTGACCCAGCTGAGCAAAATTTCATCATGAAGCCTTTATATTACACAAAACTCACCTTGAGGGTTAGCCTTTAGGTTTTTTTTGTATCTACTACTTTTTGTACTTGGCACTTGTGACTTGTCATACCATGATCCATGAATCATGATCCATCATGGTCCATCCTTGTAGTTAGCTCCCTCTTTTGATCGTTTCTACATGTCTTCAATCTTATAAATGAAATTGGATCTTGGAAAGTACTTGTGACCATAGTCTTGGATTTACATTCTGTCTCAACCTCTAGTCATGTCCATGACTCATTGGTGAAAATTGAAGCAAAGACATTTGTGGTTTGTAAACTGTAATAGTATTGAATGGATCATGGATAGGTACTCTCATGTTTAAACAATTAACATTTACTAGCCTAACCATTAATTTCCTGTGTATTTTTTAATGACTATACGAAACACTGGATTTTGTATGACTTTTTTTTGTGTACGTTTGGTACCGTACTAAGTCCATGGACTAGATGGATCAAATAAATCGTACCTGACTACATAGCCAATCCCAATCCATCCCCGTACTATCCCAATCTTATTCCCATGTTCAAGCGCCCTCTCATGGTGACAAGGGATGGCAATTCTTGTCCCCATCCCCGTCCCCAAAACCCATCCCTTGTTGCTATGAGTCTTAGGGACATCTTTTCTTCTGTAACCAGTCTCCCTTCCGTGGATGGGTGGTAAATCCCTGATTACAACTTAATTACAACAGCAAACAATAAATGTAATTCTGAAAATACAAATTTACCTACTGATCTTGGATAATACACACCCGATTGGCCCCAAAATTGGCGCTCCTTTCGGTATTTCTTTAGCTTTATTGAAGAAAACGTTGATTTACGATGGAATTCTCCTAATCCCCTTCGCAATTCAAACTCCCCTTGCTGTCCAAAGTGACAACAAGTCTTCAATCTGATTTGCCCCATGATTCGAGTACTTAATTGGCCTTCACCCACTTCATAGACGATGGAAATGCCGCGAATTCAATGGCTGGCTAGTCCTCCACCCGCAGTTGAAATTTACTTTCAACCCTGAAAAATCCAAGTCTTGGAGCTTCCAATTTTTGGCACGCTTCTCGAGCTGTTGCTAAACCCTAATTTCTATTGCAATCAAGATTTACAGCAAAGAAATCTGAAATTTCTCAACCTCTGGTGATCTCAATGCTGCAACTCTAGAGCAAGGCTGTAGAAAGGCTGGGAGATGAGAGAGAATACTGAGGAGAGAGAAAATTCAGACTTTCTTTGCGAAGAACTAAAGAAAATCTATCATTTACTGCTACTGTCTTGTCTCAACAACTTGTAGATGCAAAGAACTAAAGAAAATCAGTCATTTACCACTTCCTCCTATCTCAAGAGCCTATAGATGTTGTCATTTGCTGTTGATTGGTCTTCTCTTGCCCCTGGCTGCCTCAAAAGGTCCTCCAATGGCTGCAAATCAGACCAGCAACATCTCCTGCCTCTCTCTTGCAAGTTGAATACACTAAAAATGCCTCTCTCCAGCCTCTAAAGACGTTTTTCAATCTTGCATGGGCATTTTTGACAAGCGGCAACCTTCCCAAATGGTTTTTCCAGTATTATCCATAATTAAATATTAATTTTCAACCTTTAAATACTAAAAATTAATCCAATAACTATTTCGGAGCCCTATAAAATAATCTGATTGGCCAATAATTAAATTGGCTAGGCAACTTCCATTCCCGAGTGTCTCTGTGTCATCATTGACCATCACATTAGCATTAGGTATTATTAAACGTCACTTTTCTAGTGTCACCAAACCGACACTTATAGCCAAATGAATGACCTAGGCCAACAATTGACACCAGATACCACCAAGTATCTATGCAACATAACTTATAGCAACTTTTGCCTTTGACATCCCGTGATTTTTCTCGTGTCCTGGGCTCGTAAATTTATTCTAACCCCAATTGCACCTCACATGTGCAAAATTTACTTAATCAAGTAATTAAAAATTAATCCACATGTTAAGCGAGGTTTCAAAAATACATGTCCGCATGACAGCCCTTCCCCTTGAAATCCTTGCAATCATCCTCGATTGCGCTGCCAAATGCATCAAAAGCAAAGTACTACACTGGAATTTTCCTAGGGCATCATAGTCAACACAACATTGCGCACTGCTGTTCAACCATTCCATATGCCCAACATATGCTCAAAATTACCAGCCAACATAACATAATATAAGATTCATAAAGAATCTCAAAAACATTACCAAATTGTGACATGTCCATTTCTCATGAGCTCAACTCATCTGGCAAAACCAAACCATAGTATTGTGAAAACCAAGCATAAACCATGGCTGAAACATCAATGGCATCATAACATATGTTGTTGTCCACGGAAATAGATGTAAACCATTGAAAACTGAGCATAATCTGATCATAAACTAATCACTTGCTGATCTAAGAACTAATCACAAACTGCTGCAAATGTGACCCCAAATTGATCACAAACTCATTGCAAAAACTGACCAACAATCAATGCAAAAATTGATGCAAAACTAATCCCAAAAGTGACCATAAATGGTTCTCAAGCTGATCAAAAACTAAGCTGAAACTTATCAAAATTTTTGTCTCAAAATTGAGGCAAAATTCAAGCCAAATTGATCATAAGCTAATGCAATAGTATAGTTCCAGTGCCCGAGTGAAACTCATACTCATCTGCATACATCTCACAGTGACTAGTACACTAAGTAGTGACCTCATGGCAAACATACTGTCAGCGCAGTACCTTGGATGCATGCTAAATACATCCGAGATCCACTACGTACGAGAGCTGTCCATTACTGAGGAGCGGAGGTGCTAGCTCCCTCACAAGCATCAGGTAATACTTTGGACCTCTGCTCTGCTAAACTTGATTAAGTCCGAACTAAAGTCAACTCTCACTGGAAAGCATCGAGGTAAAGCTACAACAACTGAGGACGGTCTGCCAAGTCATCCTCCTCCATCCATTTGACATCAATTGGTCAATAATTCTGAAACTTCACCAAGTACCTTCAAGAACCCTTACCCCTGATCTTCCTCTCTTTGAGTGCCAAAATCTCCTCTGATAACACTATTTCATTGAGCTCTTCAACTTTCAGCTAAATTTCAGCAAAGACATCTTTTGGCATATCTCCATGAAAAGATCCACGCAAGCTCACATGAAAAGCATTGTGTATCCGCCAGTGTGGAGACAATTTCAGCCTATAGCATGCATCACTAATCCTCCCCAACACTCAAAATGGCCCATAGTATCTCATAGACAGTTTTGGATACAATCGCTCTCTGCCCTTCATTTTTTCAGCCGTGCCTTTTCAAATCGCAGCAATACATAATCGCCCTCTACAAAGTGCAAAGCACGCCTATCACAATCAGCTACTCTCTTTTGCTTATCCTGTGATCTTTGAAGCACATACTTAACCTTCTGATAAGCTGCATCCATGCTTTCCACATAGCGATCAGCCTCAAAGATCTTATCTTTTGTATGCAAAATAGGAGGTACTTTCTTACCACACTCTATTCAGCTTGTTGTTTATTAGGACAGTTGTGTGCTATATGTCCTTCCTGTTCACAAATATAGCATTTATTTGCAACCATCAGCTCCCTACGTCATGCATCACTTTTCCCAATCTTTCTTTGCAATCTGTTCCTCTTTCCAACCCTATTTTCAGATCTGCCGTGATTTTTAGCTTTATTTTCAGATTTTCAGATTTACCTTTTTTCTCAGTCTTTGCCTCTTTGACATGTGACTTCGCATCATCATCGTGGAATCCTACATCCTTTCCACATAGCAATGTGTCCACTGTAGTAGCAGTTTCTATAAGCTGAGACATGCTCGAAACACTGGACTTAATGCAAAAATCCCGAATACCCTCTGGCAAACCACAAATATACTACACCTACTCATGGAGGGGTACTATGCGATAAGAAGTAACTGGCAGCAATGCATCCCAAAACTTCTTATTATACTGATCCAAGTTCTTGTAGTCTTTGAAATTCAACTGATTCCAAGCTGTCATAATGTCTACTTCAAAGGTACTTGTCAACCAATTTGAAGCAAACATTTGCTTAAACTGGACCCAAGTGGTAGGTGTCTTTCCTTGAATAAGAAGTCTAGACCACCAATGCAATGCATTTCCCGTGAAAAATGTAGCTACCTTGCATATCTTAGATGCCTCTATGAAGTTGCCTCCATAGACTGCATCAAACTGCTGAATAAAAACAAGTGCTTTCAACCTATCTTGTGCACCACTGAAAGGCTCAAACTTCACGCTTTTGCCACCTTGATCATATTCCTTCAGTGGACCCATGGGAGTCAAGTTATAATATATGGGCTGCTGCAAAAAGGGTGCATTGGCTGTATTTGCATAAAAACCAGTACTATCTGAAGCACCTACATGACCATAACCAAATCCTTGTACTCCAATAGTTCCTGGGGGTGCCAATACATATCCATATGGCCTGCTTTGTGCCCCAAGCATCATGTCTATGCTGCCATACATGGGATTAGGCATTCCACTTGCATTACCCGGATAAATTGGGTGTTGTGAGCCATGCATTGACTACTGCATACCATAGGGATTTGTGCCATATATTCTCGTATGCGGTGCCTGTCCGACCATAGCATGAAAAATGGTACCACCGCCAAAGTCCTTGCTGTCCCACGCTTGCATGTGCATAATTGCCTTGTTGCACATGTTCCCATGGATTGGCACTACCAAGTTGGCCATGCATTTGCACTTGCTGCCCCACAGATACAATCTGTTTGTGCTCATTAGGCATTTTAGGCTCTTCTAAAGAAGACTTAGGCATTTCCTTCGGTTCTTGTGGTGGCTGTCCCAAAGCTGTAGAAGGTGTCTTCTTCTCTTTGCCTTTGTTGTCCTTCTTTAGGGCATTCAAGAATTGAGTAAACTAAGGATCCTTTGCCAATCCAGCAAAAAGATTTGCTGTTGTACGCATTCGATCCTTGAAGCTATCATCAAATTCTTCAGTCCCTTGCTGATCATCAGCCTCTTTATGCATTGAAGTGCCAACATTTGGGTCATTTCCCACATTTTCAGCATGCTGTCCATGCTGAGAACCATGCCCAACATCAGTCATTGCATTTCCCCCTTCACCATGTGATTGACCAAGGAGTGATGCATCCTCTCCACTTGATCCCGTATCACCATATGAAGGCATGCTTGCTGTAATTCACTGCTGAGAACAATTTCAACAATAATGCAATAGTCCCAAGTTGCAATCAAGTACCACGGGCCCACCAATTCAAAGGATTTGATGATGTCCCGGCAATGGAACCATGTAACCAGTCTTCCTTCCGTGGATGGGCGATAAATCCCTAATTACAACTTAATTACAGCAGCAAACAATAAATATAAATCTGAAAATACAAATTTACCTACTGATCTTGGACAATGCACACCCGATTGGCCCCAAAATTGGCGCCCCTTTCGGTATTTCTTTAGCTTTATTGAAGAAAAAGTTGATTTACGATGGGATTCTCCCGATCCTCTTCGCAATCCAAACTCCCCTTGCTATCCAAAGTGACCAGCAAGTCTTCAATCTGATTTGCCCCTTGATTTGGGCACTTAATTGGCCTTCACCCACTTCATAGACAATGGAAATGCCCCAAATTCAATGGCTAGCTAGTCCTCCACCTGAATTCAACCAAAATTCACCTTCAGCCTTGAAAAATCCAATTCTTGGAGCCTCCAATTTTTGACACACTTTCCGAGGCTGTTGCTAAACCCTAATTTCTGTTGCAAATTAGGATTTACAACAAAGAAATCTGAAATTTTTCAACCTCTGGTGATCTCAATGCTGCAATCTCTCGAGCAAGGCCGTAGAAAGGCTAGGAGATGAGAGAGAGAAAATTCAGACTTTCTTCGTGAAGAACTAAAGAAAATCTATCATTTACTGCTACTGCCCTATCTCAACAGCTTGTAGATGCAAAGAACTGAAGGAAATCAATCATTTACTGCTGCTGCCCTGTCTCAACAACCTGCAGATGCTGCCACCTGCTGTTGATTGGTCTTCTCCTGCCCCTGGCTACCTCAAAAGGTCCTCCAATGGCTGCAAATCAGACCAGCAACATATCCTCCCTCTCTCTTGCAAGCTGAATACAGTAAAAATGCCTCTCTCCAGCCTCTAAAGACGTTTTTCAGTCTTACATGGGCATTCTTAACAAGTGGCAACCTTCCCAAATGGTTTTTCCAATATTATCCATAATTAAATATTACTTTTCAGTCTTCAAATACTAAAAATTAATCTATTAATTATTTCGATGCCCTGAAAAATAATCTGATTGGCCAATAATTAAATTGGCTAGGCAACTTCCATTCCCGAGTGTCTCTGCGCCATCATTGACCATCACATTGGCGTTAGGTACCATTAAACGTCACTTCTCTAGTGTCACCAACCGACACTTATGGCCAAATGAATGACCTAGGCCAACAATTGACACCAAATACCACCAAGTACCTATGCAACATAGCTTATAGCAACTTTTGCCTTCGACATCCTGTGATTTTTCTTGGGTACTGGGCTCGTAAATTTACTCTAACCCCAACTGCACCTCACAAGTGCAACATTTACTTAATCATGTGATTAAAAATTAATCCACATGTTAAGTGAGGTTTCAAAAATACATGTCCTCATGACATCTTCCCACCCTAAGTTGAGATTGTTGCTATGAATCTTAGGGACATCTTTTCTTCCCACCCTAAGTTGAGATTGTTGGATCTAAATAACCCACCCCTTTTCCTCTTTGTGGTAGAGGCTACAAGTTCATTCTTGACTAATACAAGGGTGGGCATCAAAGGAATCAAACTTTCCATCCCTCATTATAAAGAGCTTACGGATCGATGATATGGCTATATGTCTTCATGGCAACGAAAGCAACTTGACAGATTATTGCAAAAATGGAGATCTCTTTGTTTAGCTTCAGCAAGTTTATGGTTGGATGACAAGCCAATTGTTTAGGGTGGGGATGACAGCAACTTCATAGATTTTGTTGTACATGGACATCTCTTGTTTAGCTTCAGCAACCCTCATCGATTGGCAGAATTCCTATAGTTTTTTGTGCATGTGATACATAGTATCTTAACCAGAGGCCTCAATCTTGCAAGATGAGTAGTGGTGGCTAACCAAGTTCTCTTGGCAAACATGTGTTACTTCAGTTCCTGTTGGCTTTTCCTAGATCCCATATTGGACAAATTAATCAAAGCTTCTTCTAGTGAGGTGACGATGGAAGTCTAGCCACAGCAATGTTGCTTGGGAAATTAAGGGAACTCTTACCTAGTGTTCCTTCACCTAGATGAATTGCACTAGAAGACAAAATCACGAAGGGGAGCTTATTTGTAGTATCATTGTCTGGCATGTTTGCACAGCAAGATGGACTAAGGCTGTAAAGCAATAGCATACTTCGACCTTCAAGTTACTCCACTCATGTCTAGAAAAATATCATTATTACTCTCAAAAGCACATGGCAAAGATCTGACTGCTCTCAAGGGAGGACATTGATAACAAGGGCTAGCAAAATAATTAGCTCTAAATCTCCCTATGTCTAAAGAATGTTATTCCCTTGCTTGAGCATTAATTTAATTACTTGTCTTATCTAGGGGGGAAAATGTCTGGACATATTAACATTTCAGGCTCCAATTATAAAGTCGTTGCATAAAAGACAACATGCAAGCACCTGAAGGTGTCAACTTCGATTATGAATACTCGGATTGATGTACAAGGTCAACCCCAATTAAAATATAAACCAACAAGGAAAAGATGCACACACCTGGCAGTTTTTCACCATCTGCACCATCAAGAACCTCTAGATTGTGTACAAAAGAAGGCACCACCACCTCTAACTTTCCATCACTGCAAAGTCGCAAATAAGAGACTTAACAATAGTTATTTGCTGATGCCTCATGCAGCAAACAGTTCAACTTAGATTACCTTATCAATTACACATGAAAAATAACCATATGTTTCTAATTTAAATAGTATGCATATTCAAGGTTTGATCAATACTGTGACCAATATCATGATCTGACCACCACTGAATGTAGTCCATAAGCACCCAATTCTACAAATCCCTCAATCACAGACCTAATACCAGTAACAAAACACTTTGAGGAAAAGGAAGGTGCAGGATTTGAGGGCTCACTAGTATGAACCAAAGGCCAGCACCAAATGAATAGTAGCCATAGTTAGATGTAACAAAAGAACCAATCATAGGTAGTTGGAAGAGTTAGAACCATCAGAAAATGTCATAAGCAATGGAGATCCAAACATGCTGCAAGCATGTATCCATCTCCCTAGGGTATTCAACAAAATAGTCATTTTACATACATGCTACCTATTCCACCAACACCCAACTCCAAATGGACACAGTGCTAGATGGTCACATATGAATTCACAACCTACACAAACATGTTGGGAACTTAAATCTTGCAATTAGACTTAAAATCTTGACATTGGACCCATAGAGCTTGTGAGAGTGCGCAACAAAGGTAAAGCAATACGAACAAAAGAGAAAGAGACTATGAGAGAAGATGAAGCTAAAGGAATAATACCCTGATCTGAATACAATACAACGCTATGAACAATCATCTATGAGAGTGCGCAATGGAAAGAGGAAAGTAAACACGGAGAGGGAAAGGAGACAAAGAGAGAATGCAGGAGAGAGAAGGAGCTATGTGACTACAATTGTTGAAGGTACAAGGCTACAACAGCCAGCCCCAACACGCAACTCTACGCATCAATGTGGGGGTCAAACAGTAGCAGGGGATCAATGATGGATAATGAAAGTGGGAGGGCAAGCTGCCTATATATAGGCAAAAAGTGGCAAAACCCTAAATATAGTCAAACCCCTAAAAATGGCCAAACCTACCCAAAAAGAAATGCACTAATGTACCCTTTATCTAAAGGGTCTAAAACACATAAAATGACACACAAATACAATGTCAAAGCTCCGAATGTTCACGACTATTGACTCAAACTAAGGCTCACAGGCAGGAGATGACATATGAGACACAAGAATGCTAACACCCCCTCAAAGATCCTGGATGTGGCACAAGGCCAAAGGAGATGCAAATCTGAGGGTCGTAGGAACAGTGCCAATGTCGATGAAGTCCGTCGATGAAGAATGCCAACCAAGGAGCAAGACCCCCTCTCCATAGAAAAATCCAATCAAACGGAAGGCCACCAAAGGTAAAGGAAACAAAGAGGTCTCGAACAGATCACTCCTGAAAACTCCAATCATGGATGAGTGAGCCAAGCCTCTAACCCAACTATGAGAGGATAGCGAGGAACTATCAAAGGTGCCATAATCTACATAGAAACAACACGGACCAAGGACCAAGCAGCACGAGATGGGGACTCAATAACAAAGAAAAGAGGTTGCCACATAAAGAAAAGGCCCAAAGTAGACTAGAAACCCTAAAGAAACTCCTCACAATCCTAGGAATCCCCCTCTGAAACACAAAGAACCAAGGAATCCACAGCCACATCACCAATATCATCCCCCTCTAAAAGGGATGGGAGAAATGAGGGAACCACCAAAGGAGAAATGAGGGAACCTGTAGAATAAACAGTGCATAATTGGGAACAATTGCAACAATAGAAAGCATAATCGGGAACAATTGCAACAATAGAAAGATGCCTGGGAGGGCCCTGCACAATGGAAGGGAAATGAAGCATAGATAGACCCCTCTTACCAAACTCTCACAAAAGTGGCTCCTATAGAAGAATCCTCAACAAAGATGACCAGCTTGGTAAAGATAACGTGGATCCCGAGTCTAGGAAGGCCATGTATTGAGAGGAGAGGGAAACCCAAGTCTGAAAAATGTAGGGCCTCAAAAACGGAGCTTGATGGATGGTCAAACAATAGAGGCAAGGTGCCAACACCACTAATAGGCACCAAAGAGATGTCACCAACAATGATGGCACCCTCGGATAGATAGAGATCCTACAACAAATCACCTGGAGGAGTCATATGACTCAAGACACCACTATCAATGAGCTAAGGCTACTCGGAAGACAAGATAGTTGAAGAAGACGACTCCACCTGATAAATGTGTAGAAACATGGACTCAATAGTAATAGCGAGTAACAAAGTAGGGGTAGACGACGGCCCCGATATAGATCCACTCTTCACTCCTAAATGAAGGTGAGCATATATCCTCCAACACTTCTCCTAGGGGTGCAAGCTCTTCCCACAATGAGGACACATGGGATATCCTCTATGCTTCCCCACAAAATCTATATCGGAGACAAAAGAGGACTCCAACTTCTGTTGGGATGTAAAGGTCCTTTATTCACCTCCGTGTATTGTACATGTGTACTATTATGTTGTACATGTGAATGCACCCTTACGTGCCCTAAGTATAAATATATTTTATTATGTGTACCAACACATTTTGGTACACCCAAATCAAATCATACTCTCTCTCTTTGTCGCTCTCACTCACCTGCACACTGCTCTTGCTGGAAATCTTCACCCTTCCGCTAGCTGCACTCGCAACAACTGGTATCAAAGGAAAGGTTCTGCACGCTTCCCGAGACCAAGGCGCAAGCGACTAACACGTGACCACGTCCAACAACAAGGCTGACTGCTGACGAGACCAGCGGGGAGAGAACGGCACTCGTGACCAGACCAGGACCAACACGCGGCGATCGAATGGCTGACGACCAACATGCAGGAGACAGGGTCCAACGAGCAGGCGACAGGTCATGACGAGTCGGGGAGGTCAACGCCCTCCCCCCCTTTTTTTTAAATCAGCAATTTCAGCTCATTTTTGCTCCTCTCCTTCCGGGCATTCACATGCATAAGCTTATAAATCTGTGCAAATCTACTTCGGGGAATTTGGGGCTTTTCCAAGATTTGATGCTGTTTATGCTTGATAGTGACATCTGTGTCAAAAATTGCAAACATTGGGCATGTTAACCTTAGTTAAATTGGGGATTTTGCCAAATTTGTTGAAATTTTGCTCATCCGAGTAAAGTTTCTTGACATTGGACCCGGAAAATTTGGGGCTTTTCATGTATTGATGATTTTTGCTCAGCTTGGTCGGATTGACTGACATTTACGAACTATTGGACCTGGAAATTTGGGATTTTGTGCAGATTTTGGTAAATTTCTGCAGTATTTGCCCGTGTGGTGCCTGGTTTATGTAAGAACAGCAGTGTATTTGCTGGTTTAGCTTGTGCTCTTGCAGTTCAGTGCATTTACTCTTGTGTTTGTGATAAAAATGGCTGCAACTTCTTCCAATTCAGACACTAAGAGTTTTATGGAAATCAAACAGCTTGATGGTCAGGGTTTTGACCTTTGGAAAGACCATATCCAGGGCATATTGTTCTTAAAGAATTGTGAGCATGCTTTGCAGGAAGATAAACCCGCACAAATGTCTGATGCAAATTGGACCAAAGTCAACAAAAAGGTTGTGGCTTATATAAAGATGGGTGTCACTAATGACATTTTGATAGACATTAAGGGCTTAGATACTGGTCATGCAATATGGGAGAAGTTAAAAACTACCTATGAGATTACCACACCTGTTAATCAGGTGCATTTAATGCGCAAGTTGGTGAATATGCAGCTAGATGAGTCCAAGCCTACAGTTGAGCACTTGAGTGCATTTATTAGTATTTTAAATCAACTCAAGGATGCTAATTTGGATTTTGATGATAAGTTGAGGGAGATCTTTCTGATCATGACACTGCCTAATTTTTGGGAGACCTTGGTGGTTTCTCTCAGTAATAACCCCAATCTCTTATATGATGGTGTGAGGGGTTCAATCTTGAATGAAGAAATTAGACGTAAGTCTAATGGAGAAGGCAGCAACTCAGCTTACAATGTTAGAGGCAGGACTGAAAAGAAAAATGCAAATACTGGACAGAGAAGCAGAAGCAAGAGCAAAGGAAAAGAAAAGAGTGATGTTACTTGCTATCAGTGTGGTCGGAAGGGCCACAAGAAGCCTGATTGCAAGTACTACAAGAAGAAACAAGAGAGAGAAGAATGCAAGAGACAGAAAGAAGAAAGAGGATAAGACAAATGTATCTGAGGCAGCCAAAGGCAAGGAAAAATCCAATGTGGCCTCCAGTGTAGTTATAGAGGAGCTCTCGAATGCAGACGATGATGTACTATATGCAGTAGTCCTTGTATGTCACATGCAAGATATGCAGATTACCAAGGCTAATTGATTGATGCACTTTTGTCAGTTGATGATAGTGTCACTCAGACTTGGATTGTAGACTCTGGTGCCTCTTTCCATGTAACTCCTTGTTTGGAGTGTTTTGCTATGTTCAATACGCGTAGTTATGAAAAAGTATATCTTGGAAATAACCATGCTTGCAACATTGATGGGATAGGCATTGTACACTTGTCTTTGGGTAATGGGCAAGAGCTTGTGTTGAAAGATGTCAAATATGTGCCTGGCATCGAGAAGAGTTTACTATCTGTTGGACAGCTTGACCTGCATGGTTACACTACACTGTTTGGTGGTTTCTGGAAATTGAAAAACGGTTACATGCTGATTGCAAAAGGAACCAAGAAGGGCACTTTGTATTGTCTACACTATAAAGCTTTGAATGGCAAGTTTCTTGCAGTTGCTGAAATTGGCTGTCATTTGGAGTTGCGGCACAAGAGATTAGGCCATATGAGCCAGAAAGGACTTGATGTCCTTACATCTTTGAAGAGGGTTGATGGAAAAGGCTCTAAACTTGATTTTTGTAATGACTGTCAATTTGGAAAGCAAATGAAAATTTCCTTTTACTCTAGTGTCTCCCATAAGTCCAATGTCTTGGACTTAGTGCATTCTGATATATGTAGTATGCCCATGAAATCGTTGGGTGGTGCTGCATATTTTGTCTCTTTTATTGATGATTGTTCCAAGAAGATTTGGGTTTATCTGTTGAAAAAGAAAAGTGAAGCGTTTGCTGTTTTTAAAACTTTTCATGCATTTGTGACCACTCAAACAGGTAGAAAGCTGAAATGCTTGAGAACAAATAATGGGGGTGAGTTCACGTCTACTAAGTTTAAGTCTTTTTGTGACTTGCATGGAATCAAAAGGGAGCTTACAGCTCCATACAGCCCTTTTTTAAATGGTGTGGCTGAAAGATACAATAGGACTTTATGTGAGAGAGTGCGGTGTATGCTGTCCACTGCTAACCTCCCTCGTGAATTTCGGGGAGAGGCACTTAAAACCGCGGTTCACATTTGCAACCGCTCTCCAAACAGGTCCTTAAATAATGGCATCCCTAAGGAGGTTTGGTCTGGCAAATCGGCCTTATATGACCATTTACAGATATTCGGTTGTGATGCTTTTGTGCATGTTAGAGATGAGCTGAGAAGTAAACTTGACCTGAAATCCACCAAAGGCATTTTCATGGGCTAGGATGATGAGGGTGAATTTGGCTATAGAGTGCGGTTACCACAGTCCAAGAAAATTATTCGCAGCCGTAATGTTGTGTTTAATGAGGCAAAGTTGCTGAAAAGTACTTTAGCCTCCGATGAAGACATGAAAAGGGTCAAACTTCAGAATTTGCAGCCATCTATTACTTCAAATGATGAGCCTCATGATGCTGTACCACAAGCTGAAACTGAAGATCAGCCGGTTATTTTGAGCCAGATGATGATGGACAGCAAATAGAAGCATAAGGAGGTCATGGACAGCAAGATAGACTTGCTGATTAGCTTGGATACTCTCAAAGATCAGCTGAAATCAGCTTTCTCCATGAAAGATTTGGGGAATGCAGAGCATATATTGGGCATGAGGATTCGGAGGTATAGAACGCAAAAATTGTTGTTCTTATCTCAAGAGAAGTGCATTGAAAAGGTATTGGACAGATTTAACATGGCTGAAGCTAAGCCTCTTGGGGTGCCCTTACCTCCATATCTTAAGCTTAGTAAAATCAACAGCCCAAAAGATGACATGGATGCCAATGCTATGAAGGGAGTCCCTTATGCATCAACTTATGGCTCTCTTATGTATGCTATGGTCGCTACTCGTCCAAACATTGCTCATGCAGTGGGAGTTGTTAGCAGGTTTATGCCAAATCCTAGCAAAGCACATTGGGAGGCTGTAAAGTGTATTCTTAGATATCTAAAGGGTACACAAAGAAATTGTATTTGCTATGGGTAGGGTGCACTTAGTTTGTAGGTTTATTGTGATGCAAACATGGCAAGTGACTTGGACACTCACAAGTCCACTAGCGGGTATGTCTTTACAGTTGATGGCGGGGCCGTCCCTTGGTGCTCCAGGTTATAGCACATCGTGGCACTGAGTACTACTAAAACTGAATACATATCAGCTACTGAAGCTTCTAAGGAAGCTATATGGTTGAGCAGACTTGCAGCGGATCTCGACATGTCTATGAGTACTCCAGTGTTGGGATGTGATAGCCAGAGTGTTCTGTTTCTGGCTAAGAATGCCATGTATCATTCACGCACAAAGCATATAGATGTGTGATATCACTATATCAGAAAAATTCTAGAAGATGGTCTAATCACATTGACCAAGATCAAAACACAGGACAACCCTACAGATGTTCTCACTAAAAGTTTAAGCAAGGCTCGGCATGAGCATTGCATACGACTAATGGGAGTTGGTTAAAGGTTCACTTCGGACCTTAAAGTGAAAGGTTGTTGGGATGTAAAGGTCCTTTATTCACCTCCATGTATTGTACACCTGTATTATTATGTTATACATGTGAATGCACCCTTACGTGCCCTAAGTATAAATACATTTTATTCTTTGTGTACCAACACATTGTTGGTACACCCAAATCAAATTATACTCTCTCTCTCTCTTGCTCTCACTCACTCGCACACTTCTCCTGTTGGAAATCTTCACCCTTCCGCTAGTTGCACTCGCAACAACTTCTTCCTTTTCCCTTTCTTTTGCTTGGCTTGTCCTGTACCTATAGATAAAGTTGCATAAGCACGGACATGTGCACAAGCTCCACAAGAATCTGGCTCACTATGACGCGCATCTTGCTCAAGCACCAACAAAACTACCTCTCCCAAGTGAGCCTCTCTCGGCTACGAGAAGTGCAAAGACGTGTGTAAAACACATCATATGTCAGTGACGGAAGATGTGAGAGAAGTGTCGCAACTAGGTCCTTCAAAGGAATGTCCGTACTAAGGGATGCAAGCTCATATTGAAGCTCCTCCATCCTATGATGTGATCCCTCATCGCAGGGAAACCTGCAACAAAAAGCTGTCGTAGCTTCAACTCAAGAGACAAATGTTTGGATCCAGAAGAGGCCAATCTCTTCCAAACCTCTATCCTCATTTGACTCAAACTAACGCTATTTGCTAACATCTCCTCTTAGAAATAGGGTGTGGTCGAAAGTCAAAAGCAAAAAATCCAATTAGAGATCGAAACATGTCAATGTTGATGAAATCCATCAATGAAGAAAACCAACCGAGTAGCATGTGTGAAAATGAGCAATGAAAGTGGAAGAATCACAACTTTTGAACACTGTGAAGAATAAACAATGATAAAGAGAACATGAACTTGAAAAATAAATGAATGGGCAATTGAATCCATAACACAATGCAAGAGATGTACCATAGAAACCACACAAGGGAACGGCACGTGTGGTGGCCAACATTACCTCTAGACTTCCTTTCTCCAAGTAGATGTGATCCGATGTAACTATTAGCCTATATTATTTCAATTTGTCATCTCCTCATTGTGAGCTCTACCACAGTTCGATATAAACATTGGAGCTTTGGCTTTAAGGTCAGCCAGCACTACACATGCATAACGTCTCAAAGTCAGGTAGCACTATTTTCTACCAATTCTAGAATATGCATTATAGTGCATTACACATTCAATGAGTATTTTAGCGTGTTCACCCTGGTTGAGGTCATTTTCCAACTCAATGCATTTCTTATTCAATGACTAGAGGCAGCTTTCACACTGGCAAATGAGGGTGTGGAATTGCTTACTGAAGACATCCCAACCAAAAGCACCAATTTCCCCTTTGTTTTGGGTTGCCAAATCATTGAAAATTCAGGGCAGCCATCTCTTGAGTCGAATGATTTTGCCTAATGCAAGTCTGATTTTCCCGCCACTACAAGCATTAAATTCAGCATCCAATTGGGGGGAAAATGCATGCTAGAGATAAGGATTATGGACAGCAGGTCTACAGGTCTGAATTACTTCAATTTGGCAATGAATTGAAGGTCCATTGGTTAGGGAAAAGCTCTAAGATTATTGGACAATCAGGGCTGAGCCTCACTCAATAAACTAGATGGATCTAGGACTGAGATTCATGTGAATTCTTCTGTGATTGCAATGTCGCAGCAGTGAGAGACCATGTATGCATTTTTCAATGTCATGTTGGTCAACAATAGAGTGATTGAAGCTCTATAAGCTTGAAGATACACTAGTTTAAGTCTATCTTTGAGACAAATTCAAAGCTCCTTGGTCAAGGTTGGTGAGAGCAATTGAGTACATAGCAATTGGAGTGAATCTAGTCCATTGAAGAGCCAAGCACACAAGGAATCATTAGCAAAAGGAGTGTTGGTCTCTGACAACTACATTGATCACAATTCACACAAGCAGGTCACAAGAGGTTTATGTAAAGGCTCATCTTCAACATTAAAGAAAATATCGTAAGGGGCGCTCACCTTGAGGGCCAATCTAGTATCATCTACAATGCAAGAGCCTCTAGCTCTCAAGTTCTTTGTGTCATTTATTTTCTTTGATGAATTGACTAGTGTGTGCTGTAAGTTTATGTTCACTGCCCTATAGATCACATCTATAGAGGCTCCTTTGAGTGACTTGAGGAGATTGTGTTAGCCTCTACCTGTGTTAGTCATGTCAGTCTATCATCTCTTGGTTGTGAGCTCCTATTAGAGTTTGACGGAGACATAGGAGCTTTGGAAGTTTTAGGTGTGTTTTCTGTCTTCTCTTGGTGTTTGCACGTTGTCTAGGTTTGTGACAATGTCTATCATTTTCTGTGCCACACATGTGGGCTGCCACATCAGCAAACTGTGCATTTATTGCAGTCGGACTGCACAAGAGCAGTCGGCCAGCATTTCCAGCATTTATTGCCTCTCCCAGGAGCAGTCCGCCAAACTTAGGGCATATTTCTGCAGTCGGCCAGTTTTGGTGGGAGTTGGCTATTTACAACAGCCCTCCCTCGCTTGGCACTTCACTTGTCTTGTGCAGGCTTTGCACTCTTAATCTACGATACTCTCCGGCCTTGGTGCTACCATCATCAACTCACCTTGATCTGGTGCCCTCATTGACGCTTAGGGCTGCGTGCAACGACCGATCAGTCCTCATCATTGTATTCAGCATTCTTCTTCAGCCAGTGCAGTATTCTCTCTCTCTCTCTCTCTCTCTCTCTCTCTCTCTCTCTCTCTCTCTCTCTCTATGTGTTCGTGTTCCTTCTTCCGCTGCGCACTCACATGGTATCATCACCAAAGTGAGAGCACAGAGTGCAGATTTCAGTCAAGGACCATTCCCAGCCATCAAACACAGCTCTACAACATTGTGTTCGTTGCAAACACAGCCATCTAAGGAGGCGGCAACATCATCAAGGTGGTTCTAGTCTGTGTTTTGTGAGCGACCATTTGGAAGATGTTGTACTAGTTTCCAAGCTTTGATGGCTCAAATGAGGAGCTTCCGTCTAACCACTCTTCTGAGCACAAACGTGAGTATCATGAGTTTCATCATTGAGAGGAGTCTCCTCGCACCTATCTCTGTTCTGCTCATCTTTCACAACGGGTCCCATCTGATGTGAAGGTAGTGAAGATGCCATCCTTGATACCCTCAATACAAGTACTTGTTTTACCTTCATTACCCAAAGAAGACAAACTCAATTGTTCGAAGCATTCGTTGTGGTTGTGTAAGGCAGAGTGCATACTCGACAGCTTCCATTCTTTGGGCTCTTGTTTCAGACTCCATCCCTTGTCCTAAGGAGGATCCCGCAAATGGAACTTCTATGGAACCCACAGCCTTGTGGGGTTGACGCAACTCTCGAGCCCAATCCTTCCTTTTTATGAGTTTGCAGGATTCTATCCTTGTGCATGTTCACAGGTTGAAGACTACGACAAAACCATGGAAGAAGCTTGTGTCTTTGTATCAACATAAGACATTTACCCACAAGATTTCCCTAGAGAAGAAGTTGCAGATACTCAATCTTGATGATTCCTCCTCTATGAAGGAGCACATCACGAAGATGGACATGAGAGGTGAGCTTGCCTCTCTCGGTCAGATGATATCCCTTGAAGACATGGCTATGATTCTTTTAAATCAACTGCCATCTCCTAGGTTCGATGTCTTCTACACCAACCTTATCACATCGAGGACACGTGAGACCCTCTTATGGGAGGAGCTTTCACTGCTTGTCTTGGAGCATGACGAGCGACTGAGAGAGGTTGGAGCCCATCGTTTTGGCACCATCAAGGCATTTACTGCAAGTACAAGAGGAGCGGAAAAGAAGAAGGCACGGGCCAAGGACAAGAAGGATGGGAAGAAGAAGAAGTTGCCCAAATGCCCACACTGTGGGAAGGGCACTCATCCCAAGGATAAGTGTTGGCAAAAGTACCCCCATTTGAAGCCAAAGGAGAAGGATTTAAAAGATTTGAAGGCTGCCTCGGCGACAGCAAAGTTTGCTTTTGTGCATGTATTTGCCAAGGAGGATACAACGCTTGCTTCTTCCACACAAGGAAGCCTTGACTCGTTGACAATCGAGCCTCTTCTCACATTCCTATAGATAGGATTGGCTTCAAGACATGAGTATCCGAGGGGGCACCGTCACCATTGGTGGCAACTCTATCGTTTCCGTTCGAGGAGTGGAGACTATTCCCTTATTGCCACATAGGCAGACTTCTTCAACTAAGGTTCTCTATGTCCCGGATTTAGGTTTTAACCTATTGTTTGTTCATGGTCTTACACGGCTTGGTACTCGTGTGGTCTTTACACAAGATGCAGTGACAATGGAGGATGCTCCTACAAGTATCGTTCTTTGAACAAGCTCCTAGGAGGGTGAGCTTTATAAGCTCACAGCCTTAGCCGCGTGGTCTTTCCACGAGCTTGGGCTGCTTTGGCATCCTTATTATGGTCATCCTCACTTTGATACAATTAGACGGGCTTCTCGAAAGAAGATGGTGGAGGGACTTTCTGATTTCCCTCCTATTCACACTTTGTGCCCTAGCTATTTGAGGGGCAAGCAACATAGGCAACCACATCCTCAAGTTGCCATTAGGAGGGTTCCTACCCCACTTGAGTTGGTTCACACCAACCTTTGTGGACCTATGGGCACGGCCTCCCTTGGGAAGGCCAAGTACTTGATATTGATTGTAGACGACTTCAGTCATTATGTGTGGGCTTATTTTCTAGAGTACAAGAACAAGGCGTACTTGTGACGAAATGCTCTAAACGCAAAAACACAAAACCAATCGTACGACAAAGCACACGATAAACACAAAACACACTTAGAATTAGGGTTAGGGTAACTCGGAGACAATGAACACAATGAATAATAAAGTGAATGAATAATGAATATGCAATGCTCATGCAATACACACACTGTTGGGTATTTCACTCATGCCTCACTTGCGCCTACACTCACATAGGAGTGTCGGTGATGAGTAGGACACTGGGGCACTTTTTACTCTCGGTAGGAGGGGTTTTTTCCCCCAGACTTATGGTATTATTTCGTATGTGCTTTATGACACACACTTACAGCAACTTACCGTGTTCAAGTGTGAACACCCCCCTACAACCCTAAGGTTTAAGGGTTGTACCTTGTACTTTCAATTAACACTCTTTCAATCTATCGCATTGGGTGTCATGCTTCACTCTCTACTATCTACTAGTTTTCTTTGCTGAGCTTTGATCCTATCCTCTCTCACATTTGGTATCAGAGCATTGGCTCTACTCTGCTCAGCTCACCTGTACTCGGGTATAACTCTACCCGCCAGGGACATCCTTGCCCAACGCCACTGCCCCATGCCACTGTCTTGCAACTCACCAGTCCGCCAGGGAGCTGCTTGCCCAACACTGCCCCTACCCTATGCCATCGATCGCTTCACCTGCCTGACATCTAACGCCCGCCAACTCTAGCCTCCGACGTCCAGCTCGCCCGACGGTCGCCACGTCACTCTGACCCGCATCTCGCCACTCATCTGACCCGCCAATTGCGCCGTGAGGAATGCGACAGCCCGTCTGAAGCGCCGCTGGTCAACCCGCACCTCACGTCTCTGCGCTAATCATCTCGTTTTTTGGTAAATTATTTTTCAAAAAAAAATAATTCCAGTTGCAATTTCTAGAAGCAAGGGTTCCCACGGCATAGCCACAGAATTCAGGAAAAGTGTTTGGGACACACTGAATGCAATTTCTGGACACATTCATCAAAAAATTTTGGGGCTTTTATGTTTTCTGGGAACATTGGCATACGTACTGCAATTACAATCACTGAAAGACTATTTTGACAAACTTGAGGCAAGAAATTTTGGGGATTTTATAGATACAATGTTGCTGAACACTGATTGCACGTTGGACTGCGTGCATAGCAGACAATTTTGACATAGTGCACCTCTGTACACTAATTGCAGAAAGTTATTTCCTGCAATTTCTGAAAATTTTCAGATTTCCAATGTAGTCCTGGTTCGACATTGCTCTTTTATATATTTATTTGGTAATTAAAAATAATGGCAAATCAGGGCGGAGATGTTTTCACCTATGTATCCAAGGAGGAAAATTTTGATGGAAATAACTATTCACTTTGGTCCTTCATGATGAAGAATGTACTTGTGGCCAAAAATCTTTGGGATTATGTCAGTGGAGAAAAAGCTGGACCTGGAGTTGTGGCTCCAGCTACTCCTCCTCCAAGAAGACATGCACCACGGGCACCTCAACCTGCTCCACTTCAACCACTTCCCCAAAGAACAACAGCTCAAAAAGCGTGGGATACACGAGATGCACACGTTTTGTCATTGATTGTATTGGCAGTTCAACGGTCAATCATCCCCCACATTCATTCAGTAGCTTCTTCACAAGAAGCTTGGCTAACTTTGGAGCAGATGTTTGCAGACAAGAATGAAACTTGCATCTCTTTCTTAAAGAAAGAGCTAGAGACATTGAAAATGGATGAAGTTGATTCTATTCAGGATCACTTGAACAAAATTCAGGACTTGCAAGAGCAACTCATGAATGTTGATAAGTACTATTCGGATGTGCAGATGATATCTACCACTTCGAACTCATTACCTCCTTCGTACTTGGCTTTTCATACGGCCTTAAACCTCACCATGAGGATTGCCACGCAGCCAATCACTTTTCTTCAGTTAATCAGTTTGCTTCTAGAGGAGGAGCAAACACGGAGGAATAGTGGTGTGGATGATATAGCCTCTGAGCAAGCTTTTATGGCTAGACAGAAGAGCAAAGGCAGCCAAGTGAAGAATGCTCCGCAAAGTTCTGGGACTTATGGCACATCACAAGCAAACAAAAAACAAGGGGACACGCAAGCCAAAAAGGCAAATGCCATTATTGCAAGAAGCCAAGCCACTACATCATTGAGTGCAGAAAGCGCATTGCCAAAGAGAAGAAAAAGGAGTCAGGAATGTCTGTTTCTGATGCTCCTTCCACTGCTACTGAGTCCACGTCCTTTGTTGCAGACAGGGACTATTGTTTTTACACATACAGTTATGACACCTCTTAGGCAAATCGAGCATTTAGCTCTACTGAGGATGCAGACACTTGGTTTTTTTACAGTGGTGCTTACATCTCGCAGAGATTTATTTGTATTGGTTCATGCAGCTCCAATTGGCAAGTCTATATAGTGTGCCAACAATGCATCATACCTTGTTAGAGGTATTGGGGAGATTGTGCTCACAGCCATTGATGGCTCTATTCTCCACCCACAGGAGGATGCTTCGTTCGTGCCAGGCATAAAGAAGAATTTGCTCTCTATTTCTTCTTTAGCACGTTGTGGATTGCAGGTCACATTTGATGATGACAGATGCATGGTAAGAGACAAAGAACACATGACTTTAGTCTTGACAGGCACTTTATGTCATGGGTTATACGAGTTGGATGCTCTTTCAGTTGATCAGTTAGCGTATTTGACATCCACTCTTACTCCTGCTATGATACAGCATTCAAATGTATGTGGGCCTATGCAGACAAAGTCATTGGGGGGATGTTACTATTTTGTGACTTTTATTGATGACTTTACTCGATTTTGTTGGGTCTACTCTTTGGTCAAAAAGTCAGAAGTGTATGATGCATTCTTGGCTTCTATTGCACTTGTTGAAAACCAGTCTGGTTGTAAAATTAAGACTCTCTGTTCGAACTAAGGGAGGGAATACATGTCCTCTATGTTGAATTCCTTTTTGAAGCAGAAGGGCATTGTCCATCAGTACACTGCTGCTTATACTCCATAGCAGAATGGGGTTGCAGAGAGGAAGAATCGGTCACTCATGGAGATGGCCAGGTATATGCCGAAGACAAAGAGCTTGCCTCATAGTTTTTCGATGGAAGCAATGATGTGTGCTTTCCATGTTTTAAACAGATGCCCCACCAAAGCTTTGAAGAAAATTACACCTTTTGAGGCTTGGAACAACCAAAAACCTTCTATCGGACACTTTCATACCTTTGGCTGCCTTCTATATACACATATTCCAAAGATACTCAGGAATAAGTTGGATAACAAGGCTGTTAAATGCATTTTTATGGGATATAGCAGTGAGAGCAAAGACTACAGACTCTATGATCCTGTTTCTAAAAAGGTGTTTGTCAGTAGGGATGTACTATTTGATGAAAAATCAGAATTGTCCCTGGCTGGTTTAGACACATATCAAGCTGCCTGTGATGTATTTGAAGGGCTGCTGCCCATTATATTTGGTGATTCAACTGGAGTTTCAGCAAGTGAACTCAATGTTCAGCCAGCTACTCCTTTGGAAAATGCAGAAAATCAGCCATTGGCTGATCTGAATATTCAGCAAAGTGCTGAAACTGAAATTCACCAAGAGCTTATGCACACTCAGGAGGCAAGACAAATGCCTAGATGGTATTTATAGACTATGAAAGATAATCATTTGGATGCTCCCATGGCTGGTCGTACTAGAAGGCAAGCTCATATGCATGATACTGCACATACCATGGCGTTTGGTATGGCAGCAAGCACCCTTGATGAAGAGGAGCCTGAATGTTTTGAAGATGCACAATAGAGTGTGCATTGGATGGCAGCGATGAAAGCTGAATTGAATTCTATCACTAAGAATCAAACATGGGATTTGGTGTCTTTGCCATTTGGGAAGAAAGCCATTGGAACAAAATGGGCCTACAAGCTGAAATGGAATGCAGATGGATCCATTGACAAATACAAGGCAAGGCTTGTAGCTAAAGATTATGCACAGGAAAAAGGCATTGACTATGAGGAGACATTTGCTCCTACTTCCCCTATGACAACGATCAGGTCTATGGTTGCTTTGGCTGCTCATTATGGATGGACTGTGCATCAGTTGGATGTTAGAACTGCATTTTTACCTGGGGAACTTCATGAGGAAGTATATGTACAGCAGCCCATTGGTTTTGCAGTTGAGGGCTTGGATCACTTGGTCTGCAAGCTGAAAAAAGCTCTGTATGGTTTGAAACAAGCTCCCAGAGCTTGTTATGCAAAGATAGATACTTTCTTGCTTAGCCAAGGGTTCATAAACAGCTCATCTGAGTCTACCCTTTACGTATGTAAAGAGGGGGGATCCATGCTGATCATTTGTCTTTAAGTTGAGGATCTCTTGCTTACAGGGACATATGCTGATCAGATTTCAGCATTTAAACAAAATTTGCAGCAAACTTTACATGTCAGACTTGGGGTCTTTGCATTATTACTTAGGCATTCAGTTCATACATGATGCTAGAGGTATTGGATTATCACAGTCAAGATACATTGGTAAACTTCTTGAGAAGTTTGGCTTACAGGATTACAAGCCAATTTGTACACCAATGGAACCTGGACTTAAACTGTCATTACATGATAACAGCGATTTATTTGATATACACACATATGCTATAGCAGTTGGATGTCTTATTTACTTATGCAACACTAGGCCACACATATAGTTTGCAGTTTCAGCCCTGAGCAGATATATGCATCAGCCACGCATGTCACATTGGCAAGCTGTTAAGCGTGTCTTCCGTTACTTGCAGGGTACTAGATCTCTTGGATTGCTTTATGCCAAGGGGGGACCATTGCAGTTACATGCTTATAGTGATTCTAATTGGGCTAGTGATTATGATTCACGTCACTCCACTAGTGGCAATTGTTTCTTTCTTGGCTCGTCTTGCATATCTTGGCTTAGCAAGAAACAGTCCACTATTGCCACATCATCATGTGAAGCTGAATACAAGGCAGCTTTCACTACCACAATTGAATGCGTATGGATTAGACACTTGCTAGCTGATCTGGATGTATCTCTTACGGAGCCTACTCCTTTGTTCACTGACAATCAGAGTGCCACGGCAATGGCACGAAACCCACTGTTTCATGCACACACAAAATACATTGAGATACATTATCACTTTGTCAGAGAGAGGCTACATGCAAGTGATATCAGCCTTGTCTATTGTCCTACCACCAACAATGTGGCAAAAATCTTCACCGAAGCTCTTCCTCATGAAAAATTTGAAGTATTTCGCCATGCTTTAAATTTGATCTCCTTTAGTGGCGGATGATCTTTGTACTCTTGATCACTCCACTCCAGGGGGGTTTGTTGGATATTTCACTCATGCCTCACTTACGCCTACGCTCACATAGGAGTATCAGTGATCAGTAGGACACTGGGGCACGTGTTCAGGTGTGAATACCCCCCAACAACCCTAAGGTTTAAGGGTTGTACCTTGTCCTTTCAGTTAACACTCTTTTAGTCTATCGCATTGGGTGTCCTGCTTCACTTTCTACTGTCTACTGGTTCTCTTTGCTGCGCTTCAATCCTGTCCTCTCTCACACACACACTTTGTAGTGAATCCTGAACATCGAACTCTCGTATCTCTAAGATCAAGGCAGTGATTATGAGTTATAGAGTATACCGTACTCCGAACGGATCCTGAATTGCAGCCAAAGGCAAGCCTTCGAGTATTAAACGCCAGCAAACGCAACCAAGGAAGGGTGAATCTAATGCAGTCAACAATGCAAGAGAGAAAAAGACTAAAAACGCATGTACCTAAGGAGAGAGAAAAACTAGGCGACAACTGTTAGGTACAAACACAGCCTGTGGAGGAGAGAGAAGATCAGGACGACAACTAAAAACTATAAACAAAGCACTCAAGCAGCAAAAGCTCCAAGGTACCAGGCAACAACTGCAGATAGGTGGTGCAGGCTGGAATCAGGCGCCGAACGGTAGCAGATGGCTGGGAGATGCTCTGCCCGCGATATCATTCGGGAACGAGATGTGGGCAACAAAGATACGGCTCCTGAAACCTGCAAAAACGAGATTAAGGGAGAGTGGTGAGCTACATGCCCATTTATACCACTACATGCCCATTTATAGAAAGTTTGGGGCACCCAAATTAGGGTTTTACATGTGGAACACAATAACTCTCTAGAATCGCATTTCTTTTTAAAATAAGAGGTTTTCTTCCTTAATTAAGCATGTTTTGGGGTTATTTAAGTTAGGATAATGCATTTTTAACTCAACAATACTCCCATTTCTACGAATGGAAGGAATTTGTGGAGACACAGACTACTTCCAAAGTTTGTGGCATATGAGCAAATCATGGTGGTGAATTTACTTTTAACCTCTTTTCTCAATTTTATAGGGATCACGACATTCAAGTGAAGTATACCCATCCAAACACACCTTCGGAGAATGATGTGGTGGAGCATGAGAATCGAACCATGCTAGAGATGGCCCGATCAATGCTGGAGCATTGAAGTCTTCCTTATACCCTTTGGGGTGAGGCAGTAACCACAACCGCTCCGCAACTTTTGCATTACAAGACATGACTCCTTACGAGGCTTTCTTTGGTCCAAATACTTCCGTGTCTCATTTTTGCATCTTTGGTTGTGATGCATTTGTTCATTTGGACAAGAAGAAGAGCAAGACAAAGCTTAACTCGAAGTCATGGAAGCTAATCTTCATGAGCTACAGCACTACCACGAAAGGCTATCAACTCTATGACCCAATGACCCGAAAGCTTGAGGTGAGCAAGGATGCGATCCTCGATGAGAGTTTAGCCTCCGAGGATCCTATTGATGGTTTTGTTGCAGGTTATTCTTCGTCATCGACGACTGACCCTCCCCCATCCTCAGCTCCGCCTCTTCCTTCCAAGTTGCCTCTTCGTACCCCTTTTTCATCTTCGGTTCCTCCAATTCCTTGTTGGTACCAACAGCTCATGCAGGATTGAAGTATTTCTCACTTTCCTACTCCTACAGGTCCACGCAAATCCGCTCGCCTCCACGCCCAGCAGAATAGTTCACTTTGTGTGAACTATGGTCTTGTGTCATAAATTCTTCATGCCAAGGAGCCTACTACTGTTGAGGAGGTTCTTGCACAAGATATTTGGCATCAAGCCATGCAAGAGGAGCTTGATTCCATTGAGCGTAATCAAAACGTGGGAGTTGGTTAAGCGTCCCAAGTACCTTGCAGATAATTCCTTGGATAATCACAAAGCTAGAATTGTTGCCAAGGGTTTTGCTCAAAGGGTAAGGCTGGACTATTTTGAGACTTTTGCACCTACTGCTCGGATGTCTACTATTTGGGCTATTTTGGCTCTTGCAGCCCACCATCATTGGCCTATTTATCAAATGGACATAAAGTCTGCCTTCTTAAATGGTGTGCTTGAGGAGGAGATTTATGTTTCCCAACCTCCTAGTTTTCTCGTGCAAGTAAAGGAGGACCATGTCTACCGATTGCAGAAGGCCCTCTATATCCTAAAGCAAGCTCTCAGAGCTTGGTACCAGAGGATTGATCGCTTCTTTCTTCAAAGTGGCTTCCACTGATCAGCTCATGACCCCAACCTATACTTTCAAGTTGAGGGTAACAGGTATGTTTTGCTCATCTTGTATGCGGACGATCTTATCATTATAGGGAGCCATACTCCAAAGGTTTATCATACTCCGTCAATTTTGCGACAAGAGTTTTACAAGACGAATCTATGGATCGTTCTCTTCTTTCTTAGATTAGAGATTTATTAGATAGCACAAGGCATTTTTGTTTCGTAGCATAGGTACATTTCCGAGCTTCTCTCGCAATTCGGTATGGCCAATTGTCAACCTATTTCATGCCCCTCAAGCTTTTGGCATCCAGTGTTTCCCTTACAAATGCCACTCATTACAAGTATCTTGTTGGCTCCCTCATCTGGCTTTTTCATGCTCGACTGAATATTTCTTTTGTTTGTGCTCTATTGTTTTCTTTCATGAAGACTCCCATCGGAGAATTGGAGCGCAACGTTGCGCGTTCTTCATTATTTACAGGAGACCCGATCCTACGCGATCATGTATAGAGAGGGGGGTATTCTCTCTGGTTGGAGTGACTCTACATGATCAGGTGATGTGGATTCACGGAGATCCACTACAAGTTATTCCTTCTCCCTTGGATTCGCAATTATCTCGTGGAGCAGCAAGAAGCAACCTACTATGGCCCTTGCTTCTACAGAGGCATAGTGCCTTATGTTCTACAACTATGGAGGCGGTTTGGCTTCACCGTATGTTGGCCGAGTTTAGCTTTTCTCAACCAGGGCCTATGGAGCTACATGTAGACAACCATAATACTCTAGCTCTAGCCACCAAGAACCCTGTGTTTCATGCTCGCATGAAGCACATTGAGGTTCAGTACCACTATGTTCGAGAGCAGCTCATAGATTCTGAGTTGGCAATGGTCTACTGTCCCACAAAGAACAATGCCGCGGATCTCTTCACGAAACCTTTGCCCAATGCTTCTCTACTTCATTACATGAGGTTGTTGGGTCTTTAGACACTCCCAGGATTTGAGAGGGGGTGTCAGCCTGCCTATGTTAGTCATGTTCGTCTGTCAACTCCAAGTTGTGAGCTCCTATTAGAGTCTGATGTAGAGATATAGGAGCTCTGGTAGTTTTAGGTGCATTTTCTATCTTTTCTTGGTGTTTGCATATATTAGTGTATATTTCCTAGGTTGTCTAGGTTTGTAACACTGTCTGTCATTTTCTATGCCACGTGTGGACTGCCACATCAACAAACTACGCATTTATTGCAGTCGGATTGCACAAGAGCAGTCAGCCAGCATTTCCAACATTTATTGCCTCTCCCACGAGCATTCGGCCAAATTTAGGGCATATTTATCTAGTCAACCAGTTTTAGTGGGAGTTGGCTATTTATAGCAGCCCTTCCTCACTTGGCACTTTACTTGTCTTCTGCAAGCTTTGCACTCTCCGTCTCCGACGCTCTCCGACATTGGTGCTACCGTCGTCATCTCCGCCTGATCTGGTCCCCTCACTGACACTTAGGGTTGTATGCAAGCAGTCCTCATCATTGTATTTAGCATTCTTCTTCAGTCAGTGCAGTATTTTCTTCATCTTCTGCTCTCTCTCTCTCTCTCTCTCTCTCTCTCTCTCTCTCTCTCTCTCTCTCTCTCTCTCTCTCTCCGTAAAAGGTAATTGTATTGATTACGAAAAAGTTTACATGATTACAAGATACACGATGGCTCTATCCCATCATGTGTACACACTGACTCTTTACAAGAACCAGACGGCCAAGGGGTTACAAAATCATGGCAAAGGCGCTGAGGAAATTGCCATATGCCAGGGACGTAAGTCCTCCCGAGAAAGTATGTCAGAGTGCCGGAGAAGATCTATCTGCCAATACAAGAGACCTTTAAGCCTAGCAATATGCCGCTGAACATTATAAGCGGAATCAAAAAGGAAAGCATTCCGAATTGTCCAGTTGTGCCAACAGCCCCAATATCGAAGAAAGTGAAACAAGATCTTCATATGTGGCTGTGTCGGTGTGTGATATTTGGGCTGTGCAAAAACCCAATCAAAAGGGCGTAACGAGAAGCCAACCACCGCTCGCCAGACGGCTGACAAGAATGACCAGATTTTCTTAGCAAGGGGGCAAGAAATAAAACGATGACGGGCGGATTCCACAGTGATGGTGCAAAAGAAACAGTTGCCGTTGGAGATTCGGCGCTTGGAAAGACCTGAAGCAAGCGGAAGACCACCAATCATCACCCTCCAAAGAAAAACCTTATATTTGAATGGTGTCTTATTTAACCAGCCCTCCATCACAATTACACTCCACCATGACCGGGATTTATGCAATCCCCATAGAGTACTAGCTTTAGTAACCAGCCATCGATGATCCTGAATCAGAAGATGATACACCTGATTAGCTGAAGCCTTTTCTAAATTCAGCCTGCCTGCAAAGTCCCAGTCCTGCCAGGGACGATCCGTAGCAAGGGCAGGAAAGGGTTGTCTGCTCTGAAGCACCATCAAAAGTTGTTCCCATAAAAACCTATATCCACGAGGGATCCTGAAAAGCCTCCTGGCTGTACGAAACGACATCAACACATTGCGACTGGCAAGGGTGGCATCCGCAACAGAGGTTAAGCCCAAACGTGCCATGCGGTTGAATTGTGGTCGAAGCTCAAGTTTACCGTCCCACGAAATTAACCGCGAGACTGCCAACAGTTCCAATTGAAAAGAATTAGTGGCTAAGCGATCCTCCGCTGGATGCCACTGAGACTTCCGGAGGACCAGTCTCCAGGAACACACCAAATGGGCAAGCAGAGATGAGGAAGAACTGGAGAACCGAGAATCGGCATTAAGAACATGCCACCAAGAACTGCGGATTTGGGTATTACCATGTAGAAGCCCGTGATCCTCAAGAAAATAACGGGCTATGATGACCCAAGGATGATAATCCGAGCACATGGCGCGAAAAAGAGACCAGCGGAGTGCCAGCATATGAGTCTGGGCATCTAAAATAGCCCCTCCACCCATGCGTTTTGGGGTGCACGCATGCGACCAAGAAACCCAAGAAATACCTGCATGCAAGGAATCCTTCTTCCATAACATGAAACGAATAGACTTAGTAAGATCATTCAGTATAGTAGTAGTCCAGGGTAGCAATGGCAAGAAATATGTAAGCATTGGCAACATAATTGTCTGGGCTACTTTGAGTCGAACATGGAAGGGCCAGGCTTGAAACTTCCAATACAGAAACTTAGCCGCCAGTTTCTGTGAAATCCACTGTAGTAGCTGCTTTGGGGGAACACCAACACCCAAAGGGTATCCAAGATGCCTGACAATGGAGCCACGGGGGACAACCATTCCTTGCCAGTCCAGTGACTGCAAATCCGACTCTCTGCAGCTGAGAATGGCCGATTTCAAAGCGTTGATGCGAAGACCAGAAGCCTGACCAAAGAGAGCCCAAACATCTAATGCTTTGTGAAGGTTATCTTTGTCCGCAGGCAGAATCATAAAACTATCATCAGCCAAGGATTGACCAATGAAGTGCTGTCCAGAGGCAAGCAACAATCCAGCCAACTGAGTAGAGGCTGCCATATGAGATAACATCGAAAGAACCGGATGAGTCGCAAGGGCAAAGAAGAGAGGACTCAAAGGGCACCCCGAGCTCACAGAGCGGGCAAGGACAATTGGCTTGGTAACGCCTCCATTCAACATGACTCGTGAAGACGCTGCAACATTAATAGTGAAGATCAGACGAGACATCCGGGCACCAAAGCCCATAGCAGACATAAGTTCTGCAATGAAAGACCAGTCCAGATAATCAAAAGCCTTTTCCAGGTCCAATTGAACCAGTACGACCTCTTGATTGGAATGCCTTGCATAATCAATCGCCAGTTGCGCATTTAATACATTGTGCAAAATGTTTCTGCCCTTAATGAAACCATATTGGAGAGGATGCACAATGGCAGGAAGATGCTTATGGAGGCGATTCGCCATAACTTTGGAAAAGATTTTATACATAGAACCCATCAAAGAAATTGGGCGCCACTGCTTCAACATGGATGGCGAAGGAACTTTTGGAAGCAGTTTAATAAGACCTTCTTTCCAAGAGGAAGGCATGATCCCCGTTTCCCATACCCGCTGAAACAAAGCTGTCAAAGGTTTCGCGAGCTAGGTGGCAAAAAACTCAAAGAACTCATTGGTGAGACCATCCCAGCCAGGACTTTTGTGGTAGTGACAACCAGCAAAACAGATTGAATCAGCAATGTGGCGATATGCAGGTTTCAGGAGGTCGTGGTAACCTTAGAGGCAGGGGGAGCTTTAGAGGAAGAGGTGGATGGCAGAACAGAGGTTCTAACAACTCTGGTATTGTGTGTCACTACTGTGGCAAAACAGGTCATATTGCAAGCCAATGTTATGCTAAGAAAGATGACATTCGCAATGGTAAGTTGCAGCAAAGAAACTATGCATCATCTTCACGACAGAATGAAGACAAAAATGAATGTATGTTTGTTATGCAGCATATGCTGAATGTTGTTACAGGAAATGGAACACATGATGATGTTTCGTATGTTGATTCAGGTGCATCCAATCATATGACCAGCCATGCATAATGGTTTGGAGAGATGTAGGATTTGCTTGTAACAGAACATCCATAACCTCCAACTCACAAATATCTGCCTCCAGAGTAGATTGCATGTCCCGAGGAACCTGATTGCGGACCAGATCATTAAAAATTGAACGAGCATGAGCAATGTGGCCTGAAGGAGGAGAAGTAGAACCAAGAAGGTCAAGGAAATAATTACTATACATATTCACAATCGTCTACGGATCAAGAACCATTTGACCTTCTGCATCCTGGAGCCTAGTCATATTCTCTCGAGCAGGAGAGGCATGGAGAGCTCGAAAGAACTTATGGGTCTGACACGCACTATCTTGCAAAGTCTCCGTCAGATATTGCAATTTGACCTGCTGATAAGATTTCAACTGAAACTCTTTAATAAGATCAACCAGACGCGTTGCCAGTGACAGCAGAAATGCATCATCTGGAGTGTCCACCAGCAAAGAGCGAACCAGAGCCAGCAGTTCCTCCACTGCCTGTCGGCGCTGCCGACAAAGAGAGGCATGATGGATCCCATACTGCCGAGCAACCCGCTGCACATTAGAGAGCAATCGTTCAAACGAAGCAGTGCCCTGATATGAGAAATCCAATAAGAATCGATCAATCAATTGCTGCATATAGCCCTAAAAGAGTGCATGCTTCAAATAAGACGAGTTGAACCGCAAAGGGAGTCTATCCAGAAATTGCTTGAAAGGTGCAATGGGTTGTGCAAGGAGCTCAAGCTGCAGAGGGAAATGATCCGAGAAGGCATATTGTTGTAACACTTTCATTTCGAGCATCTCAAGAAGGAAATCATCAACCTGCATGATGTATATGCGGTCTAACCGCGACCATGTTGTGGCATACTGGGCAGAATGGAAGGTAAACCCTGTAGAAGAAGGATGCAGCCAAGACCAGAGATCTTGCTTAAGAACGGCAAAAGCCAACTCTTGCCACATACGTCTTTCCGGCGCATCCATTACCGAATGCTCTGATGTGGACTGTGAAGAATCAACACACATATTAAAATCCCCCATCAAAAAACCCCGTCTGCCAAGGGACAAGGAAGTCTGCAAGGTATGCCAAAGCTCCCGGCGAGATAAGGGATCATTCGGAGTATAGAGGCCAAGTAACCATAAGATCTCTCCTTCGAATAAAATTTCAATTACCACAAAGCAGCCATGTACATCATTCTTGATAAGAAACGGCTGATATTTTTGATGTACAATCATAAGTACACCAGAATACTGTCTGGCATGTGTCCCTACATAGAACAAACGAAAGCCATGGCAATCCACAACTTTACCTGCTTCATCGTGACTCTTGTGCTCAACAGCACACAAGACATCCCACTGATTCTCATGCAATATTGTCCATGGCATGTTGCTTGTAGCGAGAACAAATTCCTCGCACATTCCACGTGGCTATCTTCATGTGGATTCAAAAGAAAATCAGGTACGAGGCACAGCTTGCCTCGATGCGACCTTTTTTGCAAGAATGTCTAGGACACCCTCATCCAAGAAATCAGCTAACACGGCAAAGGAGTTCTGACGACCAGATTTGGAAGTAGATGGCATATCCGCTGTCTTGGGGATGGAACGGGGATAACGACGATCCCATGGGGTAATGACGTTACCTCGAGTATCAAAAGCCAGCTTAGCAGGTGGACCCTTTGGACCATCCGAAGATACTCTCCTAGCTGGATGTTGACGGGGAGCAGGGGAAACCATAGCAGGAGCAGAGTGCTCTGAAGACATCGTTTCTTTCCTGCGCATATACGTACGCATAGAATTTGGTGGGGCAGCAGACACAATATCCATCATGCCAGCAACAAGCCTGTTGCCTTTTTTCGCACGTACATCTACCCAGTCGTTGCCACTAGAATCCAAACCCGAGACTTGTTGTTTACCTTTATTCAAAACTTTGGATGGCTGGGTGGCATCCTGCGACGGCGCATCGCACACCATATCTTCCATGGGCTGCGCAACATGCTCGGCATCTGAAGTGTGTTGCTTCTCTCGGCATTCAGCCATAAAATGCCCCAATTTTCCACACGAAAAGCAATGTCCTGCAAAGTTGCTCCATTTCAAACGAAAATGTAAAGGATGTATGCCAGAGCAGTTAATACGTAACCAAGCAGGCCTTTTCCAAGTAGTGTCCCATAACATACACAGGCGGTTGCGATTCATGACCCTTAGGCTTGGGGGGACCAAAACAGTGCCCACAGCGGCCATAGCATCTTTTAACAGTGGCCAATAAACAGCCGGACAGTTTTCCACTTCAACCCACACAGGGCATTCACGTTGCAGCAGACGCTGAAAATCTGCCATTGGGCGCCATGGCACCACATGGACTAGGCGGCGATCCACGAACAATGGCAATTTAGACAGGAGAGCAACATGGTGTGTCTCTGATTTCAACAGCACCTCAAAAAAACCCCGAGGGCCAACAAAGATCTCTTCAACACATTCCCCTTGTAGCAGACTGTGCAACCACTAGCGAATACCGAAAAGCAGTGGGATCCTACCAGTGAAGAAAAGTATCACAGCACGTTCATAAAACACTAAGAAGGAGCGCAAGACATGTTTCGGATCCACAGTGGCTTCCAAAACATCTTCCGTTGCATAGTCCGAAAAGACTTCCTGATTATGTTGAACATAATCGCCCAGTAAAGTGTTGGCAAACTCCAGCAAGTGCTCCCAATCAACCTCCTGGGAGTCCACAGAATCAGAAGCAACCTGAGCATAGAAACAATCCTGGTGATCCATTGTCCCTGCCGAAGTATGGTTGGTGCGTTTGCCCGTTGGCTGGAGCTTAGGAGCAAGGGGCATCTCCTCTGTGCACAGAACCATGTCCTCTGGTTCCTCAGTGTCAGAATCCGGACCAAGAGCTGCCACCGTTTGGTCCAGACCAGCCATATTGTATCAGTACATATGTCAGTCAGAGGCCGAGTGAAGACCTCGCGGGAGGCAAAGACACACAGGCCTCTCCCTCGCTCTCTCCCTCTCTCTCTCTCTCTTCCTCTTTTCTGTATAGAGGCGCTGTCCAGGGGCGTACTCTGCAAGGACAGCCAATGAAAGCGGAGCTTTACCTGTCAGCCTCAGTCGCGGCCTGTCCCAAGAACCCTTATAGCAAGGCACAACCCTAACAGTGCAGGGGCAGAAGGGCGAAACAAAGGCCTGGCAGTCGACGGCAGAGTGGGACAGTCTGGGGCGTAGGGCAGGGGTCGTCGTCAGCCGAAACCCTAACTGACAGGGCAAAGGGGCGAGAAGCAGGCGCAGAGGTCGCAGCTCAGGCGGGTGAGGGATGCAAGCAATGGGCCGTCCGAACGCAGGGCAGGGGACTCAGCGGCCGTGGACAGGACGTCAGGGGCAGGCGACGGGCCTGCGGGCGACGGGCAAAAGGCGTCTGCAGGCGGCGATGATCAAACGACGAAGATGTGAGAGCAGGGGACGACGACGAGTCAGACGATGACGACGCCACCCCCTCTCTCTCGCTCTCTCTCTCTCTCAGCCTATCTCTCTGCGTATTGCATCGTCCGCCATGGCAGCAGCTCTCATCCCGTCGTCTCTCTCTCTCTCTCTCTCTCTCTCTCTCTCTCTCTCTCTCTCTCTCTCTCTCTCTCTCTCTCTCTCTCTCTCTCTCTCTCTCTCTCTCTCTCTCTCTCTCTCTCTCTCTCTGTGAGTTCGTGTTCCTCCTGTTGTGCACTCTCACAAATTGGAGCCAGTGGATCCAGCTCTACTAAGGCTTTTACTACACATTCACATAGGGGAAACAAGGAGGACAACAAGAAGAAGGCCAAGAACAAGAAGCAAAAGACAAGAAGGATGAGAAGCCAAAGCCAAAGTATTCACACTATGGGAAAGGTACTCATCTTGAGAAGTGTTGGCAAAAGTACCCTCGTTTGAAGCCAAGCAATCAAGAATGGTGCTAAAGATTCCAAAGTCACCCTAGTAACTTTAGAGTCAATTTTCATTCATTTGTTTGAGGTTGTAGACACTACACTTGCTTCTTCCAGATTCAAAAGCCAAGCGATTAAGGATGGTCTTAAAGATTCAAAAGCCACCCTAGTAACTTCAGAGCCAATTTTCATTCATTTTTTTGGGATTGAACTCCTAAACTTTAGAAATCTCTGATTGGCCTAAAGATGCTAGTCCTAAAAAATAAGAATGACATTTTAAAAGTAGTAAATTTTGTCTTCGGGCCGTACTTACTCAATTTGGTTGTTTCTATTCTTGACAATACTCAACCCAAAAAGAAAGGCTATACAGACGACACAAGTGTCAAGACACTTGTCACATAAGCTTCCAAGTGTCCTACCACTTGTCACACCTCATGACATGTGGTTAGACACTTATCTTATGCTACTCCACTTTCCCTTTTTGCACTAGCTCTGGTCTTTCTCCCATAAAGAGAGCTTGTTTTTCCTCATTTTATATTGGTTTTTTTGGTTGTAAACTCTCATATAATAGTTGAACATAGTCTAAAGTTGGCCCCATCAATCTCTCTCGTCATCCTCCACTCCTCTACATCAATACCTCCGTATTCTCTCTTTTTTCGCTGCCGTTTTACAAGACAATAGACCTATAAATTCATTGCAACACCTCTTTCTCAAGCTCTTCTTCCATTTCAAGAACTAGAAAAAAGCCATGTTGATATATTGCTAATCAACAATGGAGAAGGGCTGATTTTCCCCTCTTTCTACTCTTATCTTGAAGAAAATTTGTCGAGTATACTATGTTGTTTAGGGCGTTTATAGTAGCATCAAAGCTTTAGCTCAATTTTGCCCCAACACAAGTAGTGTTTACAATTATAAGTTTACTTGTTTTCAGCCCTTACATTGAGTGCTTGAGCATATTATCCTTAGAGTTCCAATAAAGAGTTGATTGCTATCATTCAGCCATTCAAAGCCTTAGAGAGAAGAATCAGCATATTCATGAGCAACTTCTTGAACTAGAAAAAGTTGAGAAGTCCAAAGAATTCAAGGAAAAAAGCCTATCTCCCTCAAGGAGATACGAGCCAATCAAGAATCCCAACTACTTTTAAAAGGCATAATGGAACAAATGAAAGGTCCTATCCTACTTCAAGACAAAGGAAGATATTGCATCGAAGCCTATTCTCTTCTTCCCAATCAACCGATGCCTTTTCTCATGGATCCTCATCAAGTGAGGGAAAGTCATACCCTTCTCGTAGAAGGCCTCGTTTCATTGATAGAGGCATCAATATTCTTCACTCTCATCTCCATCTTCATCCCCATCAACCACTTCATCACCTTCAACCTCAAGATTCGGGCATGGGCGAAGGCATAAAAAAAAGGAGACTGAGTCATTACCTCAACTTGAAAAGAAGATCAAATTCAGTATGTTTGATGGTTCACCAAATCCTGAACTTTTTTTAAGTCCATTCATCAATTTCAAATCTTATATGGTCATGATAAGTATAAAGAAAAAGTCTAAAGAAAAGATTAAGTTTGCAGCTCTACATTTGACCGACCTAACCTACACTTAGTGAACAGGATTGGAATATGATCATGTGCCCCAAAATCGTGGCGGTCTTTCATTGCATTATCCAAGGCCAATTTTTTCTTACTCATTTCAAAAGACATGTAAAAGTGGAATGGGATTGGCTCTAGCAAAGGAAAAACAAGTCACTTTGGTGACTACACAAAGAGAGTTTGAGAGCTACTTTGGAAGGTCCAACATTTCAAGAAGATTAGTAGCTTTGGAAGCTTCAAGAAGATTTGCGTTTTAAACTTTGTACTGCTCTTAATCATTATCATTGTTCCAATCTCAAGAAACTCGTTGATCATGCTGAGACATGGAAAATGGAGAATAATGGCAACTAATCATTCCAAAAGAATGATAAGAAGAGAGTGGTTGATGATGAGGAGTATTCAGCTCCAAAAGAAGGACAAAAATAGCAGTAAAAGCAGCCCTCAAAACAAAGAAAATGAACACAATGCACCCACAAATGCTTCTCAATTCCACTCCAATCTATACCCAAAAGCCAAGCACCTTTCTAAAGAAGCAAAGCAATGCTTTATGAAAGAAAGAAAGTATTTTAAATATATACAAACATGCCACATAGCAAAACAAAGGACAAAGCAAAGTTTCTAACAAGTCCAAGTCACCAAAGACAATCAGCATTGTTAGTGATGTGATTGCAAACACAAAACACACTCCAAAGATGTGTAAACTATTAGAAGCTTAAGGGCAGTTGCAAGGTAAGCAAGCACTAATCTTGATAGGCCTTGGAGCAAAGAAAAACTTCACTTCCTTGGAGTTGGATAAAGAGCTTGGATTAAAGAACAAAGAGATCATGATTGCAGCAACTAAAGTTCGCTAGGCTTTAAATACCAATGAAGGTAACATAGTGAAGACCATTAGTGAAGCAACCCCATATCTGACATATCAAAAGTAGACTGCAATTTGAAATCTGCAATTTTTCTCTCATTTGGTCCAATGAGTAGCATAGCATCTGCCTTCCTTCTTGATGTAGAGGGTGGGTTTAGCTAGGCTGTTTTGGAACCCCTATGCAGTCAAAAATGCACCTATCTTGGAGTACCATGCACATGGAGCCTGTTTTAAGCCATACAAAGCTTTATATCCAATTGATGTACATCCCAACTGAAATGTGTAACCATAGAAATCACACATCTAATGGTTGTCATCCTAGACGTAGAAGCAAATGTATTCTCATAATCAATTCCCTTTTTCTATGCATATCCCTTCATAACCAGCCTTCCCTTATATCTATCAATAGATCCATCAAATTTTCTTTTCAACTTGTAAACCCAACATGTGCCAATGGCCTTTTTGCCAAATGGCAAGTCAACAAGACTCCAAGTGTTATTCTTCTCAAAAAAGCACATCTCATCACTTGTGGTTTGCACCCGATGCACATCCTGTCATGTTGTTAGCAAATATGTCAGCTCATGTGTGAGTCTACGCATACATAGGCTGGGCACATTATTTAGGATATTTTAGGCATTTTTTATGGTCTTTATTTTGGTCATATTGAGCATTTATTGCTGGCCGACCTCATCATTTTGAGGACATAGTTTTGTCTTATATATTCAGGCTCCTCCTCCTCACTCGGTCACTCATCTGCCATCACACATGTGGAGACTCCGTGGAGAGAGGAGCTAGTGCCAGTGCCCACACAGCCAGTGACTCACTATTGTATGTGACTATCTCATGTTGGATATATGGATTCCATTTCCCAAGCATACATCTGAGTTCTCATCCGTATTGTGTCCTTCAGTGTTCTTTCTTTCCCTTTCTCTTTTGTCTTGTGTTTCAATAGTTTATTACAGCATATGTTTACACTCTCATTGCTGCTCCACTTTTGACATGGCATCAGATTTCAAGTTCTATGCTCCTGCTCTGTTTTCTTTGCTGATTTCAAGATTATTTTGGCCATTGTTGATCAGGCAACTGCTACTCCAATCAGGTGACCTGTTTTACTTGCGCTTTTGCTGACATCAACAGCAGCCGTACAGCCTGCGTTGCCCCCTCTACTACCTGCGTGTCCATTCCAACCTTCGTTTTGGTGTCTTTGCATCTCCTCCTGGCTGGGTGACTACATTTTCAAGCCGTTTTTGCTGTTTCAAGTAGTTTCTAGCTGATTTTTTGGACTTTTCACAACAGATTTCTTTTGTTTTGGTTAGATTTTGGTGAATACTCCATGTGAACTTTCATTTTCTGTAGTCTGTGCTTGTGGTTTGGCTGTGTTCCCTATCCAAATACTTTATTTTCTCTACTTCCCTTCTCAATCCTCTACAGATGGCTCCTCCGTGCACATCCACTGATGATAAGCTACATGGACTTGATTATCTTACATGGAGTGCTGTGATGAAGCTTGGTTTATACAAAAGCAATTATGGTACGTGGTTTGCGGAGCTATTGAATGTCCTCAGCGGCCTTCTCTTGTTCCATCTAATTTTGATGACCACAACCATGAGGAAGCAGTGCTTACATGGGATTCGGATGATGCCCATGCTTACTTGGCCTTACCTCGGTGTATTTCCAAAGAAGTCCTACCGGCGAGTACCTTCTACAAGACATCTTTTGAAGTATGGACAAAGTTGCAATTGATGTACACGGCACCTTCCACCATGAGGGCAGTTACTCTTTATGGATAGCTCCAGCAAATTCCGTTCGAGATCAAAGATATTATCCACTCCTTTCTACTTCGTGTGACCCAAATCCAAGACTAGCTTTGGCAAATGCAGTCTGCCCTTCCAAAGGCTCATCTTATTGGACTCATACTCTCCATACTCCCTTCGATGTTCGATGGAGTGGCAAATACTTTGAGGGCACAGACATCATCAACTCCTGTCAGTTTTACACATATAGCCTCGATACTGCTTAAGCATGAGGCATCATTGTGGTTACAAGGGAGGCTTTTATCGAGTTCTAGAGAGGTTCTTGTAGCTTCAAAGAGGGGTTTGAAGAAGAAGAAATCAAAGACCCAATGTTACCATTGTGGAAAGAAAGATCATTTATGGAAGGACTGCAAAGAGTTAGCGGCTTCCAGGAAGAAGAAGGAGAAGAAGACGAAGCGGAATATGGACTCCTCCGATGAGTCATCATCTACCTCCGACTCAAACTCCAATCCTCCAACCAAGGAGAAGTCCCAAGCGCAGAAAGGATCAGCTTCTTCAAATCGCAGGAAAGGATTGATGGCCCCTTCCTCAGCTGCTTTCTAGTGGAGGTGATGATGGCATCCCTCATGACTTTCCAGTACCAAAGAGGGAGTGTGAGAGGGGTCAAAAGATGGCATACCAACGAAACAGTAGGGTTAGCGGGGAGGAACACAGAGTGAACTCGGCAAACATGGAGAAGAGAAGAGAAGAGAGAAGAAACTCTGATGAATAAAATGATGAAGTTCTGAATCATGGAGTGAATGTGATACAAGGGAACAAGGGTGTCGTAGCACAAGGAAGATGATGAAGACAGCCACGAACCACGAATCGCAATGTCCTCCTCAAGGGGTGTGAGGATAGTGAAGAGGTTGGAGAGAAGAGGTGACGAACTGAATGAATCAGCCGTGAGGAATGAATGAGAGAGTGGCCTATGAATAGACACGGTCAATCTAGGATGGCGCGCCTTTTTAGGGCTGCAAACCCTAAACGCAAAACACAGAAACGCAAAAAACGCAAACTGCAAGTGAAGGGTGAAGGGTGAAGGGTTTCTCAACACCCACTCTCAGGCCCAAAAAGGGAAACAAGAGAAGAGTGAGGTAGAGATGCAATGCTACATGCTGAAGAATGCTCATGCAGCAGGTGCCACTTGGACAATGTCCCTCATGGGAAATTGTTCACTTGCCCAAGCGCCCTAGTACAAAGATGATGAAAACATGCAATGCATAGGAGGAATGTCAGACTTTGTGTGGTGCCGAGAACCATAAGGATATGCTCGTACTCGATCTCGGGAGGTGGCTCCATACTAACCAAGTGACTAAGGCAAGAAGAAAAGAGAAGGAAGAAGATGTAGAGGATCCCTAAGATCCAAGATCTCCACCGGAAAGGGAACCTGCAATAAAGAACAGTAGATAGAGTGAACTGGAGAACCCGAAACTCAACCTCGGGAGAGAAGCCACTAGCTCCGTGCATCCATGCTGGAAGGAATACGAAGGCCTCGTCACCAAGTCGCAGCTGAACCTCCGAGGTTCCGATCCAAGTGGTACCTAAAGATCTTGGGTATCAGCAGAAGAGATGACCGGTCGAAGACAGCCACCCCAAGAAAGTACAGAATGGGTGAAGAACGTCATGGGGAGTAGGTTTCCCCGCTGAGGTTGGAGGTAAAGGGCCCCCCATTGAAGTCAAAGAAGAAGTAGATGCCCCCTTTGAGGGCGAAGAAATAACATCCCCCTCTGAATCCCCCTCTGAAGTAGATAGAGAATCCAAAAACTCATGGATCAAGGACTCTGAAATATCCAATGACGAAGAAAGTACCGCCGGTCGTACTGAAGAAGATATCTGGGGTGCCGAAGAGCTCACAGAGGTAGCCTCTCGAACCTGAGTAGGCGAGGGTGGGGAAGGGTAGGGCTTAGAATGAGCAAGAGGTGAGCAACAGTCGTTGTCTCTCAGTGGAGTAGACTGGGTAGCCAAAGAAGAGGAAGGAGTCGAGCAACCATTGTCTCTCGAAGGAGCAGACTGACGAGGAGACGGTATCAAACAATCACTGTCTCTCGGTGGAGCGGACTACAGAGCCGTAGGTCGTGGAAGCCACTGTACCTGAAAATAAGTGAGAGAAGACTACCGTTCGCATTGTGACGATCTCTAGGAGGTCGTAGCGCCAATCGATCCTCCATGTGCTCAAAAGGACTTAGTGCGCAACGAATGCGTCTTATTGCCTTGAGCATAGTACTCTGATAGCCGATGCAAAACAATCTCTGTGGCCCAGAAAGGAGAGGTGGCACAAGGAGTGCCTGGTGGAAGACACACATACTCCGAGGGGGTGGGGAGCAAGGGTCGAAGTCGGCAAGCATTGGTGGTGTCTTTGGTAATGCCACAGTAGGAGCACCCAGTAGTCTGGTCATCTATTGGTAAAGAAGCCATGGATACAAGTGTGCCTTGCTGAAAAAGGAAGAGGTCAACCACCATGAACCACGAACCGCAATGTCTGCCTCAAGGGGTGTGAGGGCAATGTGAAGCACGAACCGCAATGTCCGCCTCAAGGGGTGGGAGGGTAGTGGAAGAACTAGAAGTGAGCTGCCAGTGGAAGGAGGATGTGACCAATAGTAAGAGACTACAACCTGTAGAAAAACGCATGTGAGGAGAGAGAGACTAAAAACGCAGGCAATACAGCCTACAAGAGAGAGAAAGACTAAAAACGCAGGCGAGGCTGGAGAGAAGAGGTGATGGACTGAATAAATCAGGCGTGAGGAATGAATGAGAGAGTAGCCTATAAATAGGAACAGTCAGTCTAAGATGGCGCCCCTTGTTGGGGCTGCCCTAAATGCAAACCTTAAACACAAAATGCAGAAACACAAAAAACGCAAACTGTGGGTGAAGGGTGAAGGGTTTCTCAACAAGAGGGTGGTGAGATGGGGCAGCCACGCCTCATCTATACATCTATACAGATGCACAGGATCCAAAGAGGGACTTCCCTGATGCATCGATTGAAGTTTGGCAGGTTTAAATCTTGAAGCTAGGATTGACATCCAGGTTCATGATGGGCTGTTTATTTAACAGAGCACCGGCTTGGTTCCTAATCATGAGCTTACATGAGGGGACACTTTGGTGGCGCGGAATCCATGGTCACGTATGTTCTAGATGCATTTTTTATAGAATGGTCCTATATGCTACTGAGAAACATTGGGACAGACATCAAGATATGCTATGATCTTCTCTATTTTCAAGAGCTGGTACACTCGACATCAACATTAGGTTCTCTTCGAGGCACCTTGGTAGTGGCTTGATCACCCACTGCTTAGGTATCCACTTGGTGGTTCTATGTTGTATGGTTTATGTTTCATTTTCATTGTATCGTTGTATTGTATCAGATCATCCATGATCTGAGAGAGGGTGTTAGTAGATATATTAGCTCATGTGTGAGTCTGTGCATACAGAGGCTGGGCACATTATTTTAGATATTTTAGGAATTTTTTATGGTTTTTATTTTGGTCATATTGAGCATTTATTGATGGCCAACCTCATCATTTTGACAACATATTTTTGTCCTATATATTCAAGCTCCTCCTCCTCACTCAGTCACTCATCTGCGGTCACACGTGTGGAGACTCCGTGGAGAGAGAAGCCAATGCTAGTGCCCACGGAACCAGTAACTCACTATTGTATGCGACTATCTCATGTTGGATATATGGATTCCATTTCCCAAGCATACATCCGAGTTCTCATCTCTATTGTGTTCTTCAGTGTTCTTTCTTTCCCTTTCTCTTTTGTCTTGTGTTTCAGTAGTTTATTACAGCATATGTTTACACTTCCATTGCTACTCCACTTCTAACACGTGCATCCTCAAAACATGTAGGCCCATCCTCATCCAAAAGAGTACTAGCAAAAGCATATGCTTTCTCATCATCAATAAGATTGCATGTATGAATAAAATGTGCCCCCTGCATTTCTAGCACCTAAACGTATACATTGAGGCAAAGGAACATCCATACAGCTCTCTTTAAGAGTCTGTAACAATCATCTAGGGACTATTTCGGCTATACGTATAGCAATTCTTTTCTTACACAACCACATCATTCACTGTCCCAAGAGAAATTGGATCAGCTGCAGGCTGATTTTGGGCAAGTGGGGAAAGTGCAGTATGCAAAGATGGCTGATTTTCTGCATCAAAACCAGTCCCCCAAAGAGATAGCATATACAAGGAGACCCTCACATACATCCAAAGAGTCTAATGTGGCTCGCATTTCAAATTCAACATGCAAATGTGCTGAATTTTCAGAGAACATGACATCTTTGCTCACAAAAACCTTGCATGTGGAAGGGTTATATAGCCTATACCCTTTGCTTCCGTGCTATACCCAATAAAAATGCATTTTACTACCTTGTTATCAATGTTTCTACGAAATTCTTTGGATACATGTGTGTATGTAACACAACCAAAAACATGAAAGTAATCCACAAGGCTTCTTGCCATACCATGCCTCATATGCTGTAATGGTCTTCAATGCTTTTGTAGGAGCACGATTCAAAACATGATTTGCACACATTAAGGTCCTCCAGCCAAAATCTATGGGGAGCTGAAACCAGCCTTCCTTCTTGGAATGGGTGGTGATAACCTGATTTAAGAGTTAATTACAGAAATAAATAAATGCACATATAATGAAATACACACTTTACCATAACATTCTTGGACAGTAGACACCCTGTCGGCCCCAAAATTGGCGCCCCTTGCGGTATTTCTTTAGCTTTCATTCAATTGGAAGGAGTACAACTTGAGATTCTTCAATCTCCTCCTGCTAACCAATTGCTCTTGCTGTCATAAATGTCCAGCAAGCCTTTTAGGTCATTTGCCCCTTGTTTCACCCAAGAGTTCTTCTCCGATTTGACCCTTGGCTGGCCAAATGCTGCCCCAAATCAATTCGGGATGGGCTGGCTCCTGAAATCCCTTGATAACCTTCAATTATCATCTGCTGATTTCAGTCCCTTGATCCTTCAATCTCTCGCACGGATCCCAAGGTGGCTGCTAAACCCTAATTTCTGCTGTGAATTAGGGTTTACTGCAGAAATTACAGATCAGCCCACCAAAAATGGCTGAGATCTCCTCCGAATGGCTAAGAATTACTGAGAATGGCTGAGCATAGGCTGAAGGAGATGAGAGAATGCTGTAGAGAGAGAAAATTTTGAGATTTGTCGCAAAGAACTGATCAAAATCAGCTGCTGCCGTGCTGTACCAGCCCCAAACGGATGCACCAACAACAATAGGAGCATCAGAGACTGTGATCTTCAGGAGAAAGTGCATCAGCAGCAATTGTCAGCTTCCCAAGGTCAAGAATATGCAATCTCCATCACCAAAATGGTCTCCAATGGCTGGGAATTGGCCCCAAAAGCTGGCAGCAACAGTCCAACAGCTCCAAAATGAAAAAACGAGATTTCCCTCTCCCTTCAGCCCTATTTAGCCTTTCCCCCACTTGCATGGGAAAGTTTTGCCAAGTGGCAGCTTTCTTAATCCATTTTCAGCAATTTCTAGCCATTTAATTAATTTTCAGAATTAATTAATTCTGGAAATTAATTCAGCCCTTAATCCATGCCCAGAAAATTGACCTTGCCCATCCAAAAATTAATTGGCTAGGCGATTTGCAACCCAAAGTGGTCCCATGCATTAATTGACCCTTGGACAAGCATTAATCCATTAATTAATGCCTAGTCCCTAGTGTCACCACAAGGAAACCCCCCTCTAAAACATGTACACCTGTATACCTGTATAGATGAGGTTCACCTACCCCATCTCACCACCCTCTTCACACTCCCTCTCTGGGACACTAGAGAGTTGTGAGGGATGACCCCATCACCTATACTAGCAGCCTGGAAGGGAGGCCCTTACTACAGCCATCACCAAGGCCACATAGCTGGAGCCTAAACCTGGACCTGGAGAAGAGGAAGACTCGCCAAGAGAGGCGTCACCCATCATCACCATCCACACTTGCTCCCATGTCGTAAAGCTACTAATGTCTTGCAATCCTTCCGGAGGTTACCCTTCTCGCCACAATAATAGCACTGAGACTTCTTCATCTGCCATATAGCACCCCTCTCTAAAACTAAAACATCTAAAGCACCAAGAGATAGTATTCTCACAGAAACGTGAAGCTAAATACAGAAGTTGTTGAGCTAAAATATGCATTACTTGCTGATTAGCCTCTTAAACAACCCCAAAACACACTAAAAATGCTCTTTTAGAGTAAAACCCTAAAACGGGGAGCAGTTCGAGAGAGTTCAATGGAAACCCTAAAACGGGGAGTGGTTCGAGAAAGTTTAGTGAAACCATAATTTTTGGGGCGCCCTTCCACATCTATAAATAGACAGGCTGCCCCCATTCAGCCATCGTCCTTGTTTGCAGGTTACACCAGCCCACACACCCTCTGCTGCTGTTGGCACCCACTTTCCAGCCTGCAGCCCGCCTCCATCTACTATCCAGCCATCATCGACTGTAACCACATCATATTCAGCCTATCCATTGCTCTAGGCGACAGCTCTCAGCTGCTTGCGACTGCTCCAAACTGTCCCAGACTATTGTTCAGCCTGCTGGCCATCATCTCCAGGGTCAGTCAGCCTGCATTTTCAGCATTGCAAGCCCTAACACTCTCAAACACTGTTTAAGCCTGCTGTTTACAGCAAACTATGCACAATTTCCAATCCCCCGATCGGTGGTACACTGTTGCGTTTACCAGTTTCCAGCCTCCAGACTGCTGCGTTTTGGTGAACAGCCTGCTGCCATTCACTATTCAGCATTCCTACACTCCGACTAGTGGTCACAGACTTAGGATCCGTCTTCGGCGGACGTCACACTCCGACATTACTCTGCCCTTGAGCACATTGTACACTCTTACATTCATTTACAGCATTCATTCACTTCAAAGTTGTGTTCTCTCTCTCCCTTCTTCTGTTTGTGTTTGAGTTTTGAGTTTTGCGTTTAGGGTTTGAGTTTTGCCCTTTGTGTCTGTGTCTGTGTCTTTGTGTTTCTGTCGTGGTCGTACACTCTGTGTGTCCTCAATGCAAACCCTAGCAGTCTTCTTAACATGGTATTAGAGCCGATGCTCTTGTAAAGAGTATCCTGTGGATATTGTTGAGAGCTAGTCTTTGTGCGAGGCACACAATACGACTCGTAACCAAATCACAATGTCCAAAACACCTTCTCCAGTTCCTATGATGTCTTATTAGGCTTCTCCATCATTGGAGGCCCTGAGACAGCATTATGGACTCGGTGAGGAGGATGACACTCCACCTTCACTAGATTTCACTAACATGACAGAGGAGGACTTTTGAGGAGTACTATCGCAACAAGTACAGTGATGTTTACACCCCTCCTACCAGTTTTGCTACCACATCCGGACCGGTTGGTGAGGCTGGCTACCTCTCCGATCATGGAGGACATACGGCATTCGGAACGTCTGGCGATACATCTTCATCATCTCAGCCAGGTCCAATGTCAGGTTTGTACAATTCTTTTGTGTTGCATGAATCAAAACCCTCACCTGTTTCTTCTTTTGAGGTACACGATCCGGATGGCTTTGCGTATGTGAACTTCAATAGAGGGGGCTCACGAAGCAGACGGAATTCAGGTACATCTACAGCTTCTGTTTCATTTGAGCATATCATACGCACTTCTCACTTCCCTCCCATCCCACCCTCTTCTATATCACACCTTGATCATCTCTCATCATCTTTCCAAAATCTTGAATTACACTCCACATCTGCTTCACACACCTTAGGGGTTGGATCTTCCATCTCCGCTCCTAGCACCTTTTCCTTCTCCACCCCATTCTCTACCTCTTTGCACCATGGTACTTCGTTAGGGGGAATGCCACCCTTTAACACAGTGCCTCTCACCTTTCAGCAAATGAGCACACCCATAACTCCCGGGTCGACTGTGATGGGCATCCCCCTCACTATCCCCAGCTTCACATCTCCCATGACCACTCATATGCAGGGGTTTCCATCCTCAGCTTATGGTGCGTCTTCACACTCTCCTTGGGTTACACCTATGCAGGGATTCCCATCTTCTACTCCCGGTGTTCCCATCCCACCTCCTTGGGTTTCTCATGTGGCTACCATGCCCATGCCTCGTCAGCCCATCCCTACCTATGGATCCACCTTGCACACTACTCGCATGCCTGGTGGGCACTCTGGGGCCCATTCCCAAGTATACTCCACTCCCCCATCCTACCTCCACTACACTTTTTCACACTATCCATCTCCGAGCACTACCACTCCTGTTGCAACAGCCAAGAATGCCTTCACGGATAAGACACATTTTAACGGATCAAATTTCACTACTTGGTCGAATTTCATGCAACAGGTGCTTGAGTCTCAGCGTCTTTGGGACCTCGTCATTGGTCTAAAGCCTATGCTAGACCCTCGACTAGCTCACCCTGACTACATCCGTCAATGGAGAGTCCGCAATGCTACAGCCAATGTTGATCTGATGCAGGGATTGCTTCCTGAGTTTCACTCTCAATTGCAGCACTTCCCGCTCGCGTCAGAGCATTGGAGTCACCTTCTCGACCGCTATGCGGCTCGTGATCGTACTCGGCGCATCAATCTCGACTTTGCGCTTCAAGAGTTCTCTCTTAAGGAAGGGGATGATCTGAAAGTCAAGTTGGCTAACTATAGGCGGTTACTTGCCGAGTTTGCCACTACTGGCTCTCCAAAGTCAAATGACGATCAAGTTACATTCTTCTTGAATAAGTTGCCCGCAAAATACTTCAATTTCATCCAACACATCATCTCCCAACCTCGATTGCCAACCTTTTACGAGTTTGAGTGCCAGTTCTTATGTTACGCAAGGCTGCATGATCAAGTCCACAAGAAATCCTCATCATAGCCTTATTCAAAGCAAAGGGGGTTGGTTGCCTCTTCTTTGGGAGGGAAACCACTAGTGGCAAGAACTCGCTAGATGCGAAGGCAAGCCAATCAAAGGGTGACTCCTCTTCCTCAGATGGAACCAAAGAATCAAGACCTCTCTGGTAACAACTCCCTAAGAAAAACCGGTTTTGCACACACTACCAAAGAGCAGGCCATGTGGACGAGGAGTATCGCTCCAAGGCCCAAGGTCTTCCACCCAAAAAGCCTCAGCAGACCTTTTGCGACTCCACAGTCCAGTGGGGCTACGCCTTCCGCTCCTGCTTCATCTGCTCCTTCAGCACCCACTATTGCTGCTGGACATGTGGCTTGAGTACAATCTCAGCAACCCATCTCTTTTACTACCCCTGAGGGACTGGTTGATTGGTCTGTAGGTTCCGATCCCGTTGCACTTCATGCATCTATCTCACCTTCCTCCCCACCTCGTCAGGTGTTCCCTTGGCAGAGTCCTGCTGCTGGACGTACGCGATGGTGGCCACCTTCTTAGACTAGCATATCTCTAGGTCCTTTCGAATACCCTAAGTCAGTCTAGCATTCATTTTTCGCACTCTTAGAGTCGGGCCTATAGGATTTTTGTCTCTATATTTTAAGTCTTCCGCTGCATTTACTCACACGCACATACACATTTGCATCTTTGCACTTGTTCCTTTAGTTAGCTTTTCATTTTTGTTTTGTTTTGTTTTTGGAGCATCTCACTATTGACCTCTGTGATTGCAAACTTTGATCTCCTTTGCAGGTTTTGTTTTCAGTGTAGGGCTAACATGCAGGTTTGCCCAGTCCTACCTGGGCTGGAGACTTGGGATGCGCGTCATTCCTTCATGGTTTCATCATCCTTGGAGTTTTGCTCTTCTACCAGCATGGAGGCTTCCCCTCCCGAGGCGGATCGTGCAGCATCTCTCTTGATGCTATCATGGCGGTGACTTCTACCTAGCTCTTCCACCTGGGATGCTTCCTCCTCCTCTTCATTCCTTATGGTTCTTGGCACCACACGAAGACCGACATCAGGCTCCTCTTCCTTCTTCGACATCTACATCCAGGTTGAGAGGGGGTTCCTACCCTTCTTGGTATTCTGCAAGCTTCAACAATTTGTCTTCAACATCGGCTTCTCCCCCCTGTTGTACCTTACCCTTTGCATTGCATGATTTCATCATCTTTGTACTAGGGCGCTTGGACAAGTGAACAATTTTCCCATGAGGGACACTGTCCAAGTGGCACCTGCTGCATGAGCATTCTTCAGCATGTAGCATACTTTGCATCTCATTGTGCAGAGCACCACTTGCGCGGATCCTAAGCTGTTTCCATCGACGGCTGTTGTTACCACACCACCATCCTTCTTCATCACATGGATACCTCATCACCTATTTTTCCTCGACATCGACACCCTAGAGTGGATGGGTTAGCTTGTACTGTTTTGTGATGTGTTGGGTGTTCCCTCCCTACTCTCGTCTTCTGGGTCACCATTACTCAATCGGCCGCATCTCATAAAATTTACCACACTTATTCCAAAAAAAAAAACAACACACAAAGTTCAATGTGGTTCCATCCGCCTTTGTAGAACTTGGTAGGCCACTAGATAGCCGACATGCACCCTTTGTCCGATGCCTTGTTTTCTCTGGGGTGACTACTTGGATTCCCTTGGTGAGATCACCATCGCCTCTGTAGTCTTGGTAGGCCACTGGGCAACCGACGTGCATCCTTTGTCCGATACCTTGGCTGCTTTGGGGTGGGATGCCTTGGGGTACATAAACATCACCATGGCTAGCCTAACCTTTCGGCTCAGTTTTGGGCCTGAGAGGGGGTGTTGAGCTAAAATATACATTACTTGCTGATTAGCCTCTTAAACAGCCCCAAAACACATTAAAAATGCTCTTTTAGAGTCAAACCCTAAAACGGGGAGCGGTTCGAGAGAGTTCAATGGAAACCCTAAAACGGGGAGCGTTTCGAGAAAGTTTAGTGGAAACCCTAATTTTTGGGGCGCCCTTCCACATCTATAAATAGACAAACTGCTCCCATTCAGCCATTGTCCTTATTTGCAGGTTGCACCAACCCACACACCCTCTACTGCTGTTGGCGCCCACTTTCCAGCCTGCAGCCCGCCTCCATTTGCTATCCAACCATCATCGATTGCAACCACATCATCTTCAATCTATCCATTGCTGTAGGCGACAGCTCTCAGCTGCTAGCGACTGCTCCAAACTGTCCCAGACTGCTGTTCAGCCTGCTGGCCATCATCTCCAGGGTCAGTCAGCCTGCGTTTTCAGCATTGCAAGCACTGACACTCTCAAACACTGTTTAAGCTTGCTGTTTACAGCAGACTGTGCACAGTTTCCAGCCCCCGATCGGTGGTACACTGCTGCGTTTTGGTGAACAGCCTGCTCCCATTCACTATTCAGCACTCCTACACTCCGACTGGTGGTCACAGACTTGGGATCCGTCTTCGGTGGACGTCACACTCCAACATTGCTCTGCCCTTGAGCACATTGTACACTCTTACATTCATCATATTCTTCTGAGTTTGCTCCTCTTGAAGTAAGAGGCTAGTCAACTCCACAAATGTGAGGGGCTCAACTGCCCCCCTCAATGACAAATTAAATGAAGTGAGAAAACCAAGGTACGACTTTGAAATAGAGTTCAATGTGATGTTCACCATCTTCAATGATGTCATTAATCTTGAGCAGCTACTAGTGCAAATCCTAAATGTATGTGACGTGATCTATCATAGAATCACCTTCATTCATGTGAGCATTGGCTAACTCTTTACACAAAAAGAGATGCGGGCCTCATTCTACACTGCAAACATTTGCTGCATGTGACATTTTGCAAGAATGAATGTGAGACATGATGGCTCTTCCAACTAACAGAGTTATCAAAGAAAAAGCTTGTGCATCTCTAGAATTTCATTTCTTCTAGTCAAGTGTAACAACAATGGGGGCAGCATTTGTTGCAGGTCAAACTTCATATCCTGCAACACAATTCCATAAATTATTGGCCACAAGGAGGTTCTGAATCATGAAACTCCAAAGGGAGTAATTCATGCCATACAATTTGTCCTCATTAGTGAGGCTGCCAAAAACATCATTGTTATTCCTTGGCATAGCTGAACAAAAACTTAATGAAAGCTTCAACCAAAATTCCAACACAGAAGAGGCACAAATGACCAAAATCCTCTTCGGGATCCCAATGCAAACAAGAGTACTTGCTATACCAAAACTGTCAAGAGCTGAAATCACTATTGTGTAGTCAAACAAAGGCTGTGAATGTCTCAATTTCTGTGCCCAAACTGATCAGAACAGTAATTCAATGCTGTACCACCACCTCTGGTGTGCCTTTGAATGCATGAGAGCGAACAGCCCCAATTTTCTCAGTAAAATTTGAGAATTTGCAGAAATTCAGAATTACTTACAGCCAATGACCAATGTCTTTCAAAGAATTTCAAGAAACTTCAGAAATTGGGCAAGTCAATCAAAAAACCCCTAATTTCTTGGCACACCAACTGTGAGAAATTGAAAATTTCTTTGAAAATTCACGATGAGACAAGCAAAATGGACAAGAAAATGCACAAAATTCCAAAAAGCCCCAAATTCTAAAATTAAGGTTTCTACACTTTTCGGGTTTTTGAGTATTTGTGCACAGCTAAAATGGCAAAGACATTTGTTGGGTTGGTGGGGGGAGGGGATTGTGTGAGTGGGTGGGTAGGTGGGTCACAATGTGTGTGTTTTTCCCAACCATTGATCTTTGAGATTGATGTTCTTGTTTCTACTTATCTCCCTCTCATGCAAGGCTAGATACATTTACTATCCTCGTTACAATCCTATTACTACTCATGATTGAGAGATACATTGTTTTACCATATCTCACGGAGCTTTAGTCAAGTGCTTTGATGCTTCCTACTGCCATTTAGAGAGGATGTTGCATTGCACCAGCCTTTCGAGGAGTTTGTGCTTCCACCACCACGCAACTAGCTAGCAATCATGCACTTGGAAGGCAAAGAGATTGTATAGCATCACTAAGCATCGCTTCAAAAGGCAATAAAGATGCACACAATCCCTTCTTGCTGACATTGGTGGCAATGGTGGGTCTATCCATCATGATTCATCTATGATCGAGATCTCACAACAGTGTCTATCTTAGTTCACTTAAGGACCAGCAACGGCCCAAGCGAAGAAGTCTTCTATCCAGTGACGTTGCACTCAGCTCACATTGATCCTACAAGGGAGGGACATGTAGGGAGTCAAAGAAGGCATGCTTATGCTCTCTTGTTTTGGCATGGTGTGTTCCACCACTAAAATTAAGGCAAGCACTAATAAAGACTTATTAGGCATTAATGCTATTTTTATTCTCCTTAAAACAATCCCAAAAAGCAATTAGATGCTGATTTTAAAAAACAAAAGAATTTACTTTTTTTGTTTTGTGAGCCTGGTATGCACAACAAGTTGCACAAGCGCTATCACAAGGCTAAACCCTTACACCCCTGGTTTCGCCAAGAAAGTCCACTTATTTCCACTTCCTTTAAATGAAAGCTCGAGAAAGACCAACCTTACGTTGACGGGGATAGGCACCAAGCAGCCCGAGTAGTCCAATACTTGGGAGAAGCTAACCCTCACCCTCACCCAGTAAAAACCCTTATCTTGACAAGTTCTTGCAAAAGGAGTGCCGTGCTTCCCATTGGCTTGTAAGAAGTGCCATGCCTCCCTTGGGCATCAGCTTGTACAAAAGGCCTCGTATAGTAGAACAAATGCCCAAAAATCCTTTATGAATAGAGCATGTGTGGGCATCCTCTTTCAGCCCTGATCAATCATCATCGAAACTTCAGCCTACAGCCACCAAACATCTCCATTGCTGCCAATAACCCATTTGAAGCTGCTATGACCCTCTGTTTCAGCTGTCATTGTCATCAGCTGGCTGCCATGCTGCCTAGAGGCATCAGCATCAGCATCAGCATCAGCCGGAGATCATCACCTTGCTGCCACCAAACCCATCGCCATCGTGAGGAATCTGTTAAGAGTGCCACTCCTCATCATCACGACCTGCTATATGTGCATTTTGACCAGCTCAGGCTGTCTTTTCTGCCTGCTACTCCAGAATACCAACTAATGTCATCAAGCCGCCATCATCTGCCATGTTTGGAGTGTTTGGCACTATTGTTTTTCAGTCAAAGACATGAGGCTTAAACAAATATGTGCAATCATCACCCTTCATATCAAGCTAAAAAAGGGATTTTCCACTTATAGCTTCATTCTTTTGTATGTCTTTCCTTAACCTTATCTAGACTTCCATACCATTTAAGAGTAGCCTTTAGACTACGCTTATGTCCTTAAAAGCTAATCCCAAGTGGGTACAAGAAACCAGCTAAACTACTTTGTGAGCTCAAGGCAACATCTAGCCTAGCCCAAGTACACAACAAACACAGTTATGTCTGGCTATTTCTAATTCACCTATTCCTCTGAGACCTTTGCCACTTCTTACCTATGTAGACACGTCAACATGCCTAAGTACCAAGTAGCACACACGACATTTTGGGGTGCCACTTGAGTGGCTCAATTTTCATCGTGTCTCGTACAAGTATTACCTATATAAAGGCAACCTTAAAACTTTTGGCCCTCACCCATTTGGCCAATTTCTTCCAAACAATGCTCTCTATTGACCTATTCATGCACCACACTTGAGGGTGTACATTCACCCCAATCTTCATTATCTTTTTTCTTTTTGGATGATTGCCTGCATGCCTTACACCTTGGGATCCAATCAACTATGTAATTGTCTATTACATTTTAAAACGAACACATTCTAGGCTAGTAAAGAATGACCAGGCAGTGTTGAAGAAACAATGAAAGGAAAGGTTTACACCAACTAGACTCTCCGAGGTTCATTAGTGTCACATCAAAGTCTATTAGTAAAAAGGCTGCCGATCAGTGAAGTGATGAAAACCGGGTAAGGCCAAACAAGCAAGTGACGAAAAACTTGCAAATAAGAGTGCCTTAAAAATCTTACAAACAATCCTAAATTTCCAACGCTGCACTCATTCTACACACCCAACCTATACTTTGATCCTAGTTCCTTTCTTGTCTAGTAATACAAAAAGAGATTCTTATGGTTATTCCATACTAGAGAAATCATGAGCTAAACCCAAAAAGAATGCTTTTAACACCTTTTACTGATAAAAATTTGGGTCGGTCACATATGCCTCCCTCTAATGTTCCAATCCTTTGTTCTCACAATACCATTGTTAGGAAGAAGTTCATATTGTGTGGGCAAAGCTTTAGCATGCTTAACATGGTCATCAACAGCAAATGTGTATAGTGTGCCATCTGTATAACTTGTAAATTAGATTCCTCCCATCCCCAAACTAGAAAAAGAGAAAGCAAGTCATTGGACTCACTTTAATTGTGTACCTTTACTATATAACATTGTTATCAATCAACCAATGATATCCTCTACAACAAAAAGCAAACAAGGTGGAAATTAGAGATCACCTATTGATGTCTGCAATCAGAGGAGTGGCATAAATGCTGGAACTAACTTCAGTTTGCCATCGCAACTCAACATGTCGAGGGCATTGAGTATTTGTTAATGCCAACTCATCCCTAAAAAGAAACACATACATTAGCATGCGCCATACAAGCAATCATGCAAAATTCTCCAGCAATGAGTCTCTTTTTATTGGGTACTGGGTAATTGTATTAATTACTGTGAACATAAAATATCCGAGTCACAAGAGAACTATATGTATGGCAAAGAGACTGGAGAGACCACAGCGTGCCAAGGAGCCAAATCATCCCTGGAAATCTCTCTCACACACCCCCCCCCTCTCTCTCTCTCTCTCTCTCTCTCTCTCTCTCTCTCTCTCTCTCTCTCTCTCTCTCTCTCTCTCTCTCTCTCTGTGTGTGCGCGCAGATGCATGGATGCTGCATGCATGTCCCATATGTCTCTGTGAGGAAAGAAATGTTGTCCATTGTAATTCCATGATCCCGTGATGACACTCGTCCTTCGATTGCGTTACTTACTCATTTCAGTGAATCTTGTGAAGTTCCGAACTTCATATCAAGAGTTAAGATTTGACATTCAAAGAACAATAGGCATACACCACAGCTTTAAAAACAAGCACAGACGAGTATATCGAAGCCGTCATTTCCATTGAGGAGAAACCAATGTTCTGTGTCATAGATCGGTGAAGATGACTTACAGGACAGGGTAAGGGAGCTGATCGTCAGTGGCTTCTCGTTGCCGGAATTTGTTGCTCTTGTCGTCCGCGTCTGTGAGGACCTTGCAATGCGCCAGGGTTGACAGAAGCAGGAAGGCGAGAAGGATCCGCCATGGCCGCATCACTGCAGTACTCGATTAGCTCGGGTTCAGTTCAGGAGGAGCATGTCACCGATGCCAGGAAAAACCCACACAAAACAAGCAAACAAAGGTTATGAAAATTCAATGGCCTGCCACAAGTTTACAATTATATTATAATTATAATTACGATTATTATGATATGATATGATGGCTAGAACTATAATAACAATACTAACAAGTTGTCGTCCTAATTAACTAGAACCCATACACTAACCTTTTTTTTTAAATAATGCGGTCATGTTATATTGTAGTCGAAATAAGGTGAGTACAGCATCTTAAATAAGGTCATGTTATATTATATTATACACTAACCTTCAAGGCTCTGTTTCCAGCATCCCACAGCACCCCACAGAGACGTGAGGATTACACCTCTAATTACAATGTGAATTTTTTCACGTAGGCCTATTGTAGATATCCATTTTTGGGATTTGTTCGACATGGCTCGGGAGCTTTGCATTCCCACAACAAAGTGGCAAATCGAATACAAGGTCATGGGTACTTAAGGTTCTCCTTAGTTTAGGAAGGAGGATTCTACTAAGGTTGTCTTTGTAAAGCTTGCCATCTCTTTTCAACACAACAAATATGTGATCTATTCCCTTTACTTTTGTCACCACATATATCTTGTTGCATTTAAAGAAATGTTGTAGGCCTAATTGCCATTTGTTTAGAATAGCCTGCCAATGACTAGATTAGAGGATAGAATATACATTTCTTAAGGAAGCTGAAAGAGATGTTCCAATAACTAGATTAGAGGATAGAATATACATTTCTTAAGGAAGGTGAAAGAGATGTTCCAATCTGTCTCATTAACCTTTCTGCTAATTAGCATTAGCATTTGTACACTATTTAGGGTATGATTTGCTATCATATTTTGGTTATAATGTGTGTGAGCCACTTTGGATTGTCGTGGCACTTTTTTTTTCTCGTTGGAAGGTTTCTTCCCCTTGGCTTTGTATATATTAATATGATAAGGAGCCATAAGCAAGACACACAAACACACACAAAGCACACAAGAAGTTTTGTAGGTACTAAGATACCATTATTCTATTATCTCCACTTATGTACAAATGTATAGTGTATATATATGCAAGGGGTGTCCACCTTATCTTAGGACATTGGCCTTTACCCCAACAATCTTAGACTTAAAGGTCGATACTCTTTAAGGGAGGATATCTAATCAAGAGACTATCTGATGCCCATCAACACTATGCAATGTGCAAAGCACTCGGAGGGTAAACTCTTTATAAGATCTACATGATTAGCATATATGTGAATATTGACAAGCTAAATCTGCTTCTCCTCAAGCATTTTCCTAATAATGTGATACTTCACATCAATATTCTTTGTCTTTGCATGAAAAATAAGAGTCCATGCCAATTGGATGGCACTCTAACGATCACTATCTAAAATGGGGATCTCTCTTGCAATGCCTAGATCTCTCATTAAACGAGTAAGCCATATAGCTTCCTTTCATGCCTTAGTGGAAGCAATATATTCAACCTCTCTAGTGTAGTAGGCAAGATTGTACATGGCAATAATCAAGAGATCCATGAATTTTTTCTTCTTGTTGTGAATGTGAAAATTGATCTTATTGTAAACTTTTTGGACTCGATATTCCATGCAAAATCTACATCTACATGATTTGGGATAGAGGTATCCTTTTCGGAGCAAATTTATATTGCTTGGTAGTATTCAAGTATTTCATGATTCTTTTCATTGCTTCTCAATGCTTCTTACTAGGATTTTCCATACACCTACTTTATCAACCATGTCTACTACTACATATGCAATGTTTAGACGTGTAGCTACCATAACATACATCAAGCTACCAACCATGGATGAATAAGGCATCTCTTCCATTTTAGCCCTTTGCTTGTTTGACTAAAGGTTGTCTTCTTGGTTGAATTTCATGAAGGGAGATAGACAATTCTCTTACATCTGTCCCTCACAATCCTCATGCCAAGAATATAACCTACATCTCCTAAAAGGTTTCATGCAATCTTTTCTTCAAGGCATTCACATACAATATGTATTTTCCAATATATCAACATCAAGATCATAAGATGGCATTCATTGTCTTCTCCATATAAGAACAATAATCTATCTCACTCAATGTATATCCTTAAGATCTTAAAAAAGTATCAAGCTCATGGTACTCTTCCCATGGGAGCCTGCCTCAACCCAGAGACTTTTGTTAAAGCTTACATGTCAATCATTCTTTGCCTTGCATAAAAAACCCTTCTAATTGTTACATGTGGATGTCTTTACGGAAGTTCCCATGTAAGAAAGTTATCTCAACATCCATGTAAACAAGCTTCATGCTTTTCTTAGCATTTTGTGCGCTCTCTCTCTCTCTCTCTCTCTCTCTCTCTCTCTCTCTCTCTCTCTCTCTCTCTCTCTCTCTCTCTCTCTCTCTCTCTCTCACACACACACACACACACACACACACACACACACACACACACACACACCCCTAAGTCTAGGATCTTTATTGTGTGTGTGTGTGTGTGTGTGTGTGTGTGTGTGTGTGTGTGTGTGTGTGTGTGTGTGTGTGTGTGTGTGTGTGTGTGTGTGTGTGTGTGTGTGTGTGTGTGTGTGTGTTGTAGTAGCAGTAGTAGTAGTAGTAGTAGTGCCCAACCAACAAAGAAGCAACAAACATATGTGTGTGTGTGTGTGTGTGTGTGTGTGTGTGTGTGTGTGTGTGTGTGTGTGTGTTGTAGTAGCAGCAGCAGTAGTAGTAGTAGTAGTAGTAGTAGTGCCCAACCAACAAAGAAGCAACAAACATATAGAGGGTGGTTGTGGAGCAATAGGCCAACATGTAAAGGAGTTGCAAGGAAGGGCCCAGTAGGCACAATGAATCACTGTAGGAATGTCAAGTAGCGGCAACCAAGCACAATAGGCATGCAGCACAGCAATAGCCATGAGGCAATGAGGTAGTGGGTGATGACCAACCAATACGACAATGGCAACTACATAAATTTTGGCGCCAGCATAGTGTAGAGGTGAGTTAGCTCTGTGGAGCCACACACACACACACACACACAGGACTAGAGGAAGGGAGATTGATGATAATGCATTCAAATTGGGCATTCCTCCTCATTAACAAATTCATAATTCATTTATTAGTTTACTCAAACCCTTCAAAAGAATGCCACCTATGACTCCAGCTATAGATAATCATCCATTGTTAGAGGAAGACACTCAGATTCTAGAATCCAAATTTATCCTTGACCATAATCAAAATACTATCAACAAGTGTACTCAATATGATAAAAACTTAATTAAATATAAAAACCATTTTATTGAAGGATTAATCAATATGGATTCGAAAGTCATCACTAACTTCAACTTATGTCTATCTAATTCTACATTTCGCTCAATGTCAAATTAAGTCCAAATAGGCATTAAGAGGGAAGTAATAGCGGGATGTAAGGTTAAAGTTATAGAGTGCAAGAGGATCGAGACAAAGAGAAGTATAAGAGAATTTAGTGGGTACAATGAACGATGCCCTTATTGTTAGTTATTTTCACTCATATATGATTGTACAGACTGTGCACTTATATAAGGGGTGCTTACCTAGCTATTAGCACTGCCCTTTTTCCCAACAACCTCCCACTTAAAGGTCAATGCACCTTGATGGGAGTATAAGAAGAAAGTGAAGATATTATCCAATGCCCATCAATACCTTGCAAAGTGCAATGTGCTCAAAAGGTAGACTCTTAATGAGAAGATATGTAGGGTTATCATCTATAAGGATCTTGAGAAGCTCAATGCGCTTGTTCTCAAGTACCTCTGTGATGAAGTGATACTTTATCTCAATGTGCTTTGTCTTTGCATGAAATATACGATTTTGTGTCAATTGAATGGCACTTTGACTATCATACTACAATGTAGGCACATGTCCTATAATGCCCCAAGACTCCCACTAGACAAATAAGCCATATAACTTCCTTATAGACTATTATTGAGCATGAAGATGGAAATGTACATAAAATACATGCTTTTGTGAAGCGCTCACACAAGGCATGTATTTTATGTATCTATTATTGAGCATGAAGATGGAAATATACATAAAATACATGCCTTGTGTGAGCGCTTCACAAAGCATGTATTTTATGTATATTTCCATATTCATGCTCAATAATATAGACCTTGGTGGCTACAACATAGCCTCAATGGTAGATAAAGTCATATATGTCTACAATTGAATGACCTAAGAGACTTCACCATGTATGAGAGTAAAGACAATACCTATAGCAGATCTTTTAGAGTCTACTCTCCTACAAAATCAATATCTACATAGCCAAAACATCCTTCCTTTCGAAGCATATGCATATAGCTCTAGTACCATTCAAGTATCATGATATCACTACCTCCCACTACTTCTCTTTAGGGTTTGCCATATATATGCTAACCACTCCCACTACTACATAGGCAATGTTTAAATATGTAGCCATCGTGCCTTACATCAAGCTACCAATTGCGAGTGCATAAGGAACCTTGCCATTTCAGCCTTTTCATTGACTTGGGATTATCCTCTTGGCTAAGTTTTAGATATGGAGGCAATGGAATATAGCTTGCCTTCCTCCTCTCCATATTGAAATGCTCCAATACCTTCCTAATATACTCCTTTTGAGTCAAATAGAGCATCATTCTGTCTTTGTCTATTGCATAATGCACGTGCCAAGAATGTGACTGAGGATGAGACCCATATTACCCAAGTTGTTTGTGTAAAGGATGTGACCAGCATTTCCCAAGTACTTTATATCAAAGGTTTCATGTAACCTTTTCTTTCGTGCGTCCACATCCATGATCTACTCCAAGCAATTAGCATGTCATCCACATAGCCACCATCCATAGCCTTTCTAGTGTATAAATAGTAATCAATCTCATTTCTAGCACACCCTTAAGATCACATAAAGATATCCAACTTATGATACATTCCTTGGGATCCAATTTCAAACCATGTAAGCTCTTATGTACCTTGTATAGTAACTATTCCTTTCCTTCCATAACAAAACCTTTAGGCCACTGCATATAAAATGTCCTCATGGAAATCTCCATGCAAGAAAGGCATCTTCACATCCATATGAACAAGCTTCATTTCTTCCTTAGCAACCAATGCAAGTATCATACAAAGGGTGGTCATCTTGACTACAGGTGAGCCAATTTCCTGTTATCTAAATTGCTTGGCCACAAATCTTTCCTTATACTTAAGCAATGCATTAGATGGAGATACCTTCAACTTCTAGACTAACTTGCGTGGAATTGCACGTTTTTCCTTAAGCAAAGGAACTAACTCTCAAGGAAGCATTTTTTAGCAAAGAATCCACTTCTAACTTCATAACCTTCTTTCATTTATGACTTTTATCCCTAGTCATAGTATCAACATAGCAAGGAGGTTCACGGCAATACATAACCATAATATGTCTAGAGACAGAGTGTATATATGTAGTAGTCTAGAACAACTTAGGGATCTTATAAGTGTGATTCTATAGATCACAATTGCACTCTTTGATTATGAAAAATGTATTGGAGACATAAGCAAATTAAGATTATAAATATGTGCCCATCTCTCATTCTGTAGCATTATTATTGTAGTCATATTTCTCTATGTAGTTTGAAAATGGTGTTTTGCTACTATATTGTAATTTGTCATACATTTTTGCAATTTACATACAGCAAAGATGTGGGCCTTTGTATATTTTATTCTTAAAATTATGGATGTAACACTTTGGTGATCCTATACATGACATGTTATAACTCTGGTTTGAATTTCATGCTTTTTTGGTGCCTAACTTCTCAAATTATTACAAATCTTAAAGCTATGGCACACCCTATTGAGTAGGATGATGCTTGTTAGATGGCTCATTTTGCCTTTCTAAGTAAATATTAAAAAATTACCCTAACCTATCCAATGTTATATTAACAAGAAGCAAATCTAGAGAATTGTAAAAATTATTTGCAAAACAACAATAGTAGGAATCACAACAAAATGATGGACAAGAAGCAAGAGAATTTGTGACCCTGTATGAGGAAAGAGAGTGTGTATCTATGTAAACGAGTCTTAAAATCTAAGTACTATATATTAGAGTTTTACTCTATATCTCGTTCAACGAGTTTCCAAATCTCTTGCTATGTAAGAAAGATGGCTAGGTCTAAGGTAGCCAGAAAGAAGATTCCTCTTACAGCTCCATATCATGTTCAACTCAATGGAGCATGTACTAGCTCATATGCAATCTTTGATAATGGCACTTCATAGTGTGCTAATAGACCATCCTTCTCAACTTAACACAACTTCCTTAGGCTTCCCTAAGAGGGGTCCTCCTCAGCATCCCTACAAGAAACGTAAGTAGAGGCCACGTACTATAGCCCTAAGAGAAATTAGGAAGTATCAACACTCTTTTGATTTCATCATTCTAAAGCTAGCTTCTCAAGACTTGTTCACAAGATTGTGAAAGACCTCTATTAAATAGAAAGCAAGAGGTGGTTTTTGGCATAGGGTTAGGATATACTTGATCACTTCACAAAAGAATGTCTTCATGCTTTACAAAGGGCTATACAGGTTTTTTTGATAGACTTAATGAGTGATGCTCATCATTATGCGATACATGCAATCCACATTACTATAACCCCCAGGGACTTTCAACTTATAAGAAATCTTCAAGTAGTGAAGGATGCATTCATTCTAATGAAATGAATACTATTTGTAATGTTACCTTTTTTGGAATAGTGGCCATGTACACGAGACATGCAACTATGTTCCAATGCAAAAGTTTTGTACCAACGTAGTATGAATAAAGATTTTGCTCTTAGTCTTCGCTCTCAACTTTAATATGCATATTTGCTTCTTTTTTTACCACTTAATTAGAGTTTTGCTATTTCAACAAGGAAAACATGCTAAAATTTTTCATTTCTTGTTGCATACTTTACTTGATGCCTTTGTGCAGTCTATGTGGTGTGAACATTTTAAGGATTAATAATTGTAATGTTAATTCATGGATTATTGATCCATCCATAATTTTTTTAATTGAATGATTTTACAAATGTAGAACTTCATCAAAATGTGACAAATCTTTACATGCACACCCCTTAGGTGACCAAGAGGCCCAACGAGTAGCTCTAGATAGTAGACTTTGGACCAGAGCCTTACTGGCATTTTAAACCAAAAAAATGTAGACTCATTGGCCACCTAATAGGTGTGCATGTAAAGTTTCATCACTTTTTGATAAAAGATTATGGATTTACTATTACACAATGAACTATGCGTATGATGCTGCATTTACTCAATTTAGAATTTAAATGGGTTAAAAGTTCACTATTATTCTCATTTTCACATCTTGCTTTCATTATTTTCTCTATTCTTACTCCCCCAACTTTCATCTCTCTCCATCCCACCCTCCTTGAGCCTTGTATGACACATATCAACAAATAATCCGCTCACCATTTCCTAATCAAGACCTTGCACATGGTCCTACTAGGAGGACAAGCTAGAGCCTCCTCTGGGCTAGCATCACTAGGTGCTCCCCCTAGAGCATAAAGATTGCCATAGAAGAAGAGGAGATGGAAGCCTGACATTGTTACCCCATATGAGATAAGGTGCATTCGATGTAGCTATGAGCTCCTTACCGCAAAAAACAACCTTCTAGAAGGCGATTCTAGAAATTTTGCATGACATGTGCCTGATTGGGCCAAGAAGGTGTTAGGTACGAGTGACTAATGGCCCATTGCCATGCGAGTGGACTAGAGTAGCCATGTAGGGATTGCAAACGACTCTTGTAAAGGGGTTTCTCATTGATATGTTTGATGATACATGGTTGGTGACTATCCATGCAAAGTACGTCACTGTCAACTAACAAATATGAATTTCATCATTCAGCTTTAACATGGTAGGGACATTTCTCACATGATTATGCCACTTATGACGCAATGCCTTGCAATGTATACTACAACATGACTTCTTGGAAATGTAACACATCTTGTATACTCTGACAATGGAATGTATAAATATTTTTTGTCTCATGTGATGTGTACTCAATTCCAATAGTTTCAAGTAAAGTTGTTAATTTTGTTTCTTGAAATGCAAGACAATTAACTTATGTTTAATGAGGAGATTACACAAGTCAATAGTGCAGACTTTGAAATCAAAGAAGAACCGTGGTGGATTGATAGCGGAGCAAGCTCCCACATGACTTCTCATGCTAAATACTTTTCTAAATTGGATTCTACTCATGATGGTAATATTTATGTTGTAGATAGTACTCCTAATGTTATTGTAGGTAAAGGAGGCATACCTATCCAGCTCAATACAAGGCTAAAAAAGACACTTTGGAGATGTTCATTTGGTATTCTCATTGACCAATAATCTACTCTTTCTTGGATCCATGACTAAAAAGGGCTTCAAAGTGGAGATTAAAGGCCACCAATGCCCCATTAAAGACAAGAATCACCACAAGGTAGTGGCCAAACAAAAGAAGCATGGAAACTTAGATGGATCACCTTCAACAATTGTAGCCATACAAGTTGAAAGAACGATCCCTCTTTCTCTTGTTGAATTATGCATAAAAGATATAGAAACTTGAACTTTAGAAGCATGTCTATGTTGAATATATCCATCACAAGAGGTAGTAGATACATGTATCGCGCATGATGTACCACATGTATATTGCACTGATACAAGTTACATTATTGCATACACACGATTACATGTGTATGTACCTATGGTAGTTAGAGATCTTACCTTTTCTAGCTTATCATGTATCTTTATCTCCTCTTATGGGTCAATGAGGCATTCTTTTAGGCAGACAGGTCCATGAATTCCCTGTAGTAACCCTGGGCCTTGGTCTGAATAGATCATGCTGTAATGCTTCAAACTCAGCTTGGGTATAAGATAATGTGCCTTAAGCATGGGAATCTACTTTTATGTTGCTATGATAGCACTCATTTATCTAGGCTTGTGTCAACATATCTTCTAGCATTTGCCATTGTCAAATGCACATTCATGTTATTAAGGTCATCCATCAAATCCCTAACAAGGACAGAGAATAACTCTTCTTTCTTCATTTCCAAATATTCTAACACATTGAATAGAAATATGTATTGTGAGCCATCTATTTCAAGAGGTTTCAAGGAGACAAGGTTGGATTTATCGAGATATGGCTCTTTTGAAGAGGATGACACCATAAGGGTCTCAACCCTTGCTCTACTACCATTTGATATTCCTCTTAAACATTTATTGGCTCTTCAATTGGCTCTCCTCCTCTGTATGTGATAGTACCAATCTTTTGTATCTTTATTGATCTTCTCCTCTATGGGTGTATCCAATGCAAGTCCTCATCAGAACAATGCATGTTTTGTGTGAAGGATCCATGTGGACCAAACACTTATTCACCACTTTCTGGTGGTTCTTTCCACCTTGAAGTACCATGAGCTATTCCAAGGATACCCAATCCATGTTGGATCCCTTGATGAAGTATGTGCAAGTAGCGTTGATGTTCACAAAAAGTCTTCTAGAATCTAAAGTGGGGGATTCAATGGTGAGAGTATGCATTCTAGGTTAAAGACCATTGAGAAACCCTCAAATATCTCATCACCTTGGCTACTAAAGTGAGTTTCAGAGATCCACTTGTCAAAGTGAATGCAAGCATTCATCACAATAGGTAGGAGGGATGTGGAGGATGTAAAGAGATAAAGAGAGAAGGGTGAAATGAAATAGTGAAACCTAAACTAGTTCTGTCTTAAAAATCCTACGCATTGTATCAACTAATATCTAGAAGGAGCCATCTCTCTCTCTCTCTCTCTCTCTCTCTCTCTCTCTCTCTCTCTCTCTCTCTCTCTCTCTCTCTCTCTCTCTCTCCCCCCAAGCACATAGATGTGCATGTGTATGTATCGTATCTAAAAGAAAAAAGTTTATACATGTTCAAAAAATCCACAGTAAGTTGCAAGAATACATGCATACTCTATCCTGATGTTGGAGGGGAGGTGCATTTTCCCTTGTCCCTAGGTGGATGTTTGGGTGTATGCATCTTATCCCAATTAAACAAATGCAACAGGAACTTCACTCTTTGTGCAAAGTATACAAAAGGATCTTACTCAGTCTGAAAGAGATAGCACAAGGCACTTCAGTCATACTCCATGAATTGCAGACCTCAGCAACAACAAAACTGACCAAGTAAGACTAGTAAACCAGGTACGGTTAGCACAACCTAGAGTACATAAGATTAATGCTCTAGACACATGTGGACCTATTCCAATGGTGTGTGTACAGGTAAAAAATATGCCACAATTTTCACCATATGTAGATGCATTAATAGATACTAGTTCGAGTTTGACAATAGCTCCATATGAGATTTTTCTCAAAAAATGTATAAAGGTTACTACTCCCATCATTATAAAACTATCAAACAACAAAAATATTACATTGATCCATGTAACACAAGCATACTTGCATTTTAGATCAATCAAGGTGCCTATAGAAATCCAACTTATGAAACATATGAGATATGATTTACTACTGGAAACAGATATATTACAACATTTGGTACCCTACACTTTTTGGTTAAAACATCTCACATTTTCTTATAAAGGGAAACAAGCACATCTGTGACTACTTCCTAAGATAGGAAGAACCATCTACTCCATCTACGAAGCCAATACACAAGCAAAGGACATATCTAGAAATCATTGGATAAATATAGAATTGAAAAAATATGAAAGAGACATTCAACAAATTCAAAATTAGATAAAGCCATTCATGAATGAAGACCCAATGATGTTCAAAGAGAAAAGAGAAAGATTTGCCATTAGCCTGCCCATCCAATCATATGCAATCCCAATAAAAGCCGTCCACCCAAGAATGAAGGACGAAGACTTGACACTTTGTCAAGATGAGATTCAGTCTCTCCTTGAGAAAGGCTTGATAGAGCCTACAAACTCACCATGGGCACGTCAAGTTTTCTATGTAAACAAACATTCAGAGAAGAAAAGAGGCAAGAAGTGGATGGTCATCAATTATAAACTCTTGAACAAGTATTTAATTAGGCATTGTCACCCAATTCCACTAAAGGATCTTCTTTTGAAAAGGCTAAAAAAGGCTAACATATTTAGCAAGTTTGATCTGAAATCGGGATTTTGTCAACTCCCCATCAAACAAGAAGATAGATACAAGATAGCTTTTAGTGTGTCGCAAGGTCACTATTAGTGAATTGTTCTCTCCTTTGGAATTAAAATTGCTCCTACTAAATTCCAAGAATGGACAGACTCTATCTTTGGCAAATTATTTTTTTGTCTTACTTACATAGAAGACGACATCCTTGTATTCTCGAAAACTGTACGGGAACACTTGGAGCATCTCTCCAAATTTGCCCAAGCTATAGAAGATGTAGGCATAGTATTGCCACCAACCAAATCACTCCTATTCCAGACATCAGGGGAGTTTGAAATCAACCAAACTCCAAGATCATGTGCTAACAAAAATTCTTGACATGCCGGACACAATGATGTCAGTTAAATAGCTACAACAATTCCTTGCTTGTTTAAATTGGGTTAATCCTTCCACACCAAACATAGCCCATTATTCAAAAGATCTTTACCCTTTACTTTGTAAATATAATTTTAAATGGAAATCTATTCACACATTAGAAATCCAAAATATTAAACATGTAATTAAAAATCTTCCTCCATTACGCCTACCAACCGGCCTTCCTCTCATTCTATACACAGATGCTTCCGATAACGGATGGGGTGCATGCCTATGCGAAGAAGAATCTTCCCAACTACATCCATGCTGATATGCCTCTGGCATATTCTCTATTACACAAAGAAATTATCCATCATACCAAAGGGAAATCTTGGCCATGATCAAGGCCATAAAAGGCTTTAGATTTTTCATAGAAATTGTTCCCTTTACTATCCATACTGACCTCAAGCATGTGCCGGGTTACCTCACCAAAAAGGCGTCGAATGAAATCGGGAAGAAAATATTACTCAGATGGTCACTGTCCTTTGATGCCCTTGATGTGACTTTTGAACACATGATTGGCATCCAGAACACTATATCAAATCTCTTATCCCGAAAGCCACTGTGACTTCTCAAGAAAAAGACTATGTACAATATTCTTTTCTTCCTTTGTAAAAGATATTCCGGCCTAAAGGCACTAAGGCATCTACCTTTTGATCTCATACTGCACTTAGAGATGCTTTCTTATCTCTTTACGCTGCAAAGCCTTTCAACACAAGCAAGACCTATAAATACCCCTCAAGGTCTCATTTGTAAATACAAGTTTACAAGTTTCCAAGTTTATAAGTTTATACAGAGAGCAATACAAGAGCAAGCTTTGTCTCCTCAACCTTGAGCCTTTTCTTGTCTACCTCCCCTTTCACTCTCTTATACTTGCACCATGGTTTCTCATATGATTTCAATTCTTTGAGTTGAGCTTGAGTTTCCTACATTCTGTGATCTTTTCCATAGATATTTGCCATGCTTCCATATCCGCTGTGCCACGCTGAAATCATGAATGAAATCAAAGAGTCAAGATCTAGTTGGGTAAAAAAAGAATATAGATATAGTGAATCAAAGGGGTATAATTATGTGATTTGAATGTTAATCCAAGTTAAAATTGTCATACAATTTTCTTTGCAAAACGGAGGTGCAGGACGTACTAAGAGAAAGAGAGATATTCACTTTCAACTGGAGGATGAATATGCACCACTATTCAAAAGAACTATGGAAGGGGATGATGCAATAAGATACATGATGCAACAAGAAAGAAATGCATGTAAAAAAATGTGGATCTTTGGGTTGATGGGTGCATTTATCTATCTAATCCACTAGCTCAAAGGCCACCACAATTTAATGGGCTTACATAATTTATAATGTTTATTTGTGAAGGAAATGAAGGATTGTATGGATACACATGTAGACTTGTGACATAAGGATTAGCAAGGGATCATCAAGCCGCCTTAACAAATATGTAGACAAGATTACAAGGGTGTGTGTAGTCTTTGATGGAAAAAGATATATTGTTGGCTAAGAAGGAAAGGGAGAATCAGAGCTTACGACAAGCAATGTTTGTCATTCAAGATGCTATGCATGCTACACATGTACAAAATATTGAGTGGAGATTGGGCCCACTTTAAAAGCCAAAGCAATATGTCAACGCATCCGATTAGTTAAAATAATTTAACAATTAACCAAAGTAAGTGGATAATATCATAGACGGATATATGCTCGATCTACTACAATGAGAAATATGTTTCCTCATGCAGAGAATGACACTATTGCTAAAGTCCCTAGCAAGGATATGATAAAAAATGCATTGGAAAATTGTAAATTCAGGGATACCATGGATGGTGTCGCAAGTGAACATCTTAGGGATGTAAGTAACTTGTTTATTACTACAGATGTGCAAGGACTATGTGGCAAGGTGGGATTGAGTTCTGAGTCATACAGTACGCTCTATCAACAATTGGATACAAGTTTTAAGCAGGTCTTCAAAACAAAGTGAGTAGTGCCTCTGCCAAAACCATTTCATGCGAAGAAGGCTAGAAAGCAACTAAATGAGAAAGTTTTAGAAGTGATTGGTGACCCTACACATCTGAAAAACACACACACACACACACACACACACACACAGAAGTATAGTTCCAACAACTTTGTATTGGATGTATGTAATAGGATTGGCTATGGTCAAGTTCTACAATATGTCTTTGGAAGAATGTAGAGGCAAGCTTAAGTTTGTCCTCAAACTTGACGAGAGTGAGATCATCAAGGGGCAAAAACTTAAACATGTGAGTATAACACCTTTGAGTGAAGCATTGGATCCTGACATCAATGAAAACCATCCTTTATACTTTATTGTGCAATTAGAGAATGAAATATGGTGGCTTGCAGCATTTGAGGTACCAAAGGAGGACCATGAAGTACTTAAAGTTTTTTTAAACCTCACTAATATACCCGGTGTTATTCAATAGCAAAATAATGGAGCAACTTTACATGTTGAAGGATTTGAGGACTATCAAGTTGAATGGCATCTTGTAGGTGATTTAAAACAATGAAGTGTATGCTTGGTTTATCGAATGCAACAAATGCAAAATTTCCATGCATATATTGTATGCAAACTAGGAAGAAAGGGAAAGATAGAAAGAAAGAATGGCTTGCAAAGACATGACAACAAGGTGCTCCAACAAGGTGCTCCAACACGTGCTAGTCCCAATAGATCCAAACTGGTGCCCCATTTTGGAAATACCATTGACAAGGGTTCACTTTTGCACATTGCATTGTTTGGTTAGAATAATTGAGGAGCTAGTATATGAATATGCATGCTTCGTATACAAGATCTAGACTATGTCAAACGCTACATGCAGGAAGGTAGAACAAGTCCTCTTTGAAGTTGGATTGCACAGGGGCCAAGTAGAAATAAAAAAGGACGAAAATAAATTGGACAAGACTAGAAACATCCCTTACAAACCATGCTTTGGTGGACCCAAGGCTAGGAAGTTTGTATCTCCACCTTGAGATGAGGAAGGCAATATACTTGTGAAACAACCAAAGAAGTATGAAGCATGAAAAAAGTTGCACCTTGATGTTCCAGATTAGAGCAATGGGGAAGAACGAGGATTGCGAAGGCATAAGTGTGGATACACCTAGATAGATTAGTAGCTCTCTTACTGAGATTAAGGGATGGTGACGGCAATACATTTAAAGAGACAATTGCTAAATTTCACAACTCTATGGTGGAGGCATGGACTTCAAACAACATAACACACTACATGGTTAGTATTGTCACCATTACAAAAATATATCATCATTGTGAATTAGTTTGTGTTTCTAATCTCTCTTTCTTATGCAACATATACTTGAGGCACATGATGGTCCATACTTTGTAGATCAAGGGGGGAGTTTAGCAGTATGGTCAACTCAAGGCATGGAATGATCTCACTAGCAAGCCCATTGTGCTTTTCAAAAGGCAACTGATCATGGAGGTGGCATCAATGATTCCAATTCTATGAGGAAATTATTCCAATGGTGGTATAGGAGATTAGAGATATGATACGAGGAAAAAAAAAAGAAGTCCAAAACTTCTCAAGAAGAATCTATAACTAGGGCAATATATGAAGTAAGAAAAGCAAGATATGAAAACAACATAGCTAGGCAACACCATGTAAAATGGTTGGCAACCTAAGAGAGAGATGACAAGAAATGGAGACATAGATAAAGAGTACAATTTTGATGCATTTAGAGTCCAAGAGAGAGTACATGTACTAAGGATATGACTTATCAATACTCCTATCTTAAACATGAGATGTCTTAACACTCCTATCTTAAGCTTTAGATAGTTTGTTTGTTTGAATTTAGCTAAAAGAGAAGTTTGTAAATTTTGTTCAAAATTTCAAAGGTTCAAACTATGTTTTCAAAGTTTTGATATCAATTGCACTATCTTTTGGGTCTATTAATCTTAAACCTCATTTCTTGGGAGAAGGTGTAACAATGCCTATCTTAGAGAGTGAAGTTTAAGATTATCTCTACTTGAGTAAGACTATAGATACAATATATTGTTGGAACTTTCAAAAAATTAAAATTAGATGATGAAAAGTTGATTTTGAAATCCTAAAACAAAGTTTTGAAAATTCCAAACCTTGGAATATTCACTAGCCTAGAGAGAGAGAGAGAGGGGCATAAGGGGGGGTGGCAGGAGATAGAGAGAGGGAGGGATGGGGTGGAGAGAGAGACACACACACATAAGTTCATTTATACAATAGTAAATTTGAAAGTTCATTTGCACTAAAGTAATTTTAAAGTTCATCTATACTATAGTAAATTTAAAAGTTTTGTATTTAAGTCAAGTCTCTCCTTTCATTTTTTCCCATTACTCTTCACTCTACCCTCCAATTTTCTATCCTACATCATCACAACCATGACATGTTCCAAGCTTCCTATCAAGAAGGTGCATGCAAGATCAAGAGATCAACACTCTTTTGAATCTAGTAAGTGTACTATGAGTGATAATAGCCCCCTGGTGACCGACAACGGTGGCCCTACTATAGCTAATAATGGTGGTGCTACTGTGGCCAACAATGGTGGCCCTAGTGTGTTCAATAATGATGGCCCATCTATCAAGAATAATGGTCCACCATTGTCCAGAAATGGTGGTCCACGTGCTCCAATTGCTCTAGCTCCCAGTACTGCTCATCACTGGTAATACATGTCCTCCAACACATAAGAAGAGAAGATGGAGACTAGGCACAACTGCTCTATGTGAGATAAGGAAATTCTAGAAGATTGCCAACTTAATTATTCCTAAGACACCATTCTCTAGGTTGGTGTGAAAAATACTACAAGATCTATAGTCAAGGTATCATCACATGTTCTTTTCATCAAGGAACCACGCAAGGAATGTGGGTGGTCAAGCCAAGCCTTGCTTGCTCTCCAAGAGGCAACTGAAAGCTACTTGATTGATCTCATCAGTGATGATCAACTTCTAGCCATTCATGCCCAAAGCCCATAGATTTGATTATTGTTTGTAGGATTTGCAACAACAAGGATGCAGTTAATCTTAATGTCAACAATATTATTTGAGAAGCTAGTAATCTTGTAAATGGATCTATGTTTAGCTTAGGTCTAGTTGTAGATTTTATGAAGCTTAGTTTATAGTTATCCTTCTAGTAGACCTTCAAGTATTTAATAGTAGCCGCCTTTTAAACAGAGCTAAAAGTTGTAATTGGTGCAATGTACTATTTATCGTGTATTTTGTGGTTTCATAATGCTATATCCGATATGTGATATTCTATTTTTCCCATGACTTGCATTGTGTGAATTTTTAAGTTTCCAATTTCATAAGTAGTTTCGTTGAGGATAAATTTTATGCACAATCATGCACATGTCGGTGAACAATTGTACTTGGGCAGATGCACTATATCTTTACTATACTTTATGGTTTGGCAATACTATATTCGATATATGATATTCCATTTTTTTATGATTTGTATTTTGTAAAATTTTAAGTTTTCAATGTTGCACGTAGTTTGATCGAAAATATATTTAATATGCAAGTACACACACTTGATGAATTTTTTCTATTCCAGTGAAGTATAATCCACTTATTAATGCATTTTTCAAAAAAAGATTAAACTGTTAATTTTATAAATCAAAATTTGGTGAAACTTCACCCATGTGCAAGGCATTATAAGAGCTCATTAAAAATAAAAAATTGGCCCCATTAGAAGTCTCTAGGACACCTGGTTGGAGGCTCACATGAGAAGCCTTGATTTCCCAGATTTAGGGCCCCACACGTAAGCCTCTAGCCAGGTGTCCTAGAGGCTTTTGATGGGGCTCTTTTTTTTGTGGTTGATGTGTCCTAGAAGAGTCCACAAGTAAAATTTCATGTCAATCTGATCATTTGTCATATTTTTTCTAAAATCTAGATACATTAATTAAAGTTTATGGAATTTTAAAAAGTTTGACTATAAGTTGAAAGTTTCACCTCATTTTACCCATTTGAGTTATGTGTTTCAAGTTCTCACTCTTGGAAGACATGGCATGTGCCAAGCAAGCTGCTTGGAGATTCCCCCCAAGAACTCTTGCCACGTAGAGACAACCTTCCCCCGCTCTACTACCACCACCACCACCCATTGCAAGTGTCGATAGAAGTTAGGCACAGTGGCCCTCCGAGAGATCTACCATTATTAGAAGACCACACACCTCTTGAAACCAAAGGCTCCAAAAGGTGGTGTGGGAGACAATGAAGAACATACTGATTAGAAATAGTAGGAGCCACTTTCCGATAGTTCAAGTGTGGATTTGATTGGTGGACTGCCCAAGCCCTCCTTGCACTATAGAAAGCTACTAAAGCCTTTCTCATTGGCTTGTTCAGAGACTTGGTCTATGCAATAGTGTCTATACGGAGGGTCATCGTCACTGACAGGGATCTAGAAATAGTAAGATTCTTTCATTGATGGAGGGACAGCCGTGGCGGAGAGTAGCAACAACAAGGGTCTACTAGTGAAACATCTATGGAATCTAGCTTTTGAAAAATGATTTTGTAAAACCCTGCTTATATTGGATTCTTTGTAAATTATTATGAATATGAATATATTTTTTTAGCGCATCTTATTTTTTTTTTAGTCACTTGTTATTTGTTTTATTTATTTATTTAAGTTATCCTTACGTGCCTTTGGATAAATAAATATTATGCACGAATTTGATAAAGCACTGTGTAACAAATCATGTTGCGTATAAATTTAACAAATAAGCATTACATTCAAATACAAATAATAATAAATGAACGTATCACAAACTACATTGCATGCAAATCCAACAACATTGATTTTTATTAATACAAGAGAATATTACAAATTGCGTTACATTGTAAAAGAGACATCATTAGGTAGTAAGTACATCTAATCTATCCTAGGCTTCTTGGAGCTAGGCTCCCTATGTTCAGAGTTGCTCTTTATCATAGGCAATAATGCATTTTGCCCTAGAAGTTCCTACCTAATGATAGTGGGCTCTTCAACTTCGACAACCATACCACGGGCCACCATGGAGAAAAGTGGGCCAGACATAGTACTTGTGAACAAGTAGAGTAGCTTCCAACATTGAAGCCACACTACCTTCTCCAAGCTGGAGTTGGTCAGGATGGTCTTGAAGGGGCAAGCCTTCATCAGTGCCCTCAGCTTCAGGAAGTCCTCGTCGAAAGTAGGAGAACATGTCTTATGAAATACTACTATGTCATTGACAAGCTATCTAATGTATTCTTTTAATGCAGAGTCATGTGCCAATCCTTGGCCCCCACCAAATTGGCCACCTTGCTTAGATAAAAACTCATCTATATAGATAACATCATGTGTCACATAAGTTCAGTATCATACTCACTATTCATGAAGTGTTAACGATATATACTTCAATTTTGCATGTAACTTCACCCATAGGGCCTCCAGGGGGCATGTGGGCCCCCAACATGAAATTTGATCGGGATTAGACCCCTACAGGAGCCTTGTCCGTAGGCTCACGTTTGGGGGAGTTGAACCTAGGTTGCGGATGGGACTCTTTTAGGGGTTCGATCCTGGTGAAATTTCATGTTGGGGATTTAGGCCCCAAGATGTGAGCCGGCAGACAAGGCCCTTGCCTCCATGGGTTCAATTCGATCAAATTTCATGTTGTGGATTCACATGCCTTGAAGGCCCTATGGGTGAAGTTGCACTGAAAATCAAAAACATTAACCTCCTTCGTGTAATCTATCTACCACTCTAATGAAGCATCGAAGTCTTCTCTTGCAATTGGGTTGCTCTCTTCTCTCTCATAGGAAGGTACCATGTAGTCGGGTCGAGGACCAAAAAGGCTTTCCTATAAGTGCTTAAAGTCATGGTCGGAGATATTGTACTTTGGTGGATGCTCACAATGGCAAAGATGTCACTAACGCTTGTGTCATCATATCAACCTACCTCATCCACATGTGGTGGGGCATCATATACATCAAAATCTATAAAATCATTTGGTGTCAAGATTGTGGGAGAGAAGGAAGGAGTCTCACTTGTAGCTTTCTTGCTTGCACAATGGGGGAATACACACAAGGGTGGAGGCTGAAAACAGTTTTCCTCTTCTTAGTTGTGTAAGCCAAAAAGAACTCTCATACAAAGAAATAGAAGAACCATATATATGGGTCTCAAACCAAAGACAACTAACTAAGGTGGCATACTAACTGAGCCACGAACTAGAGTAGATAAGGATAGCTGTCGTCTAGCTATTATTCATGGGCGGTGTACCAACCGCATCTGCAACTGACAAGTCGGTGACATAAATGCACAACGGTCACCCTGGCATATCGTGAGTGGAGCTTGATCTCTCAACACTCCCCCTCGAGCTCAATCCCAATTCCTGCACACCAAGCAGGTCTCTGAACTTGCGTAGCTTCTCTGCGCCCAATGCCTTCGTAAATATGTCAGCTACCTAATCCTCTGTGCTGACATAAACTAGATCAATAAGACCTAGTAAAACCCTCTCTCGCACATAGTGATAATGCACCTCAATGTGCTTTGTTCCAGCATGATAGACTGGGTTATTTGCCAAGTGTATACTACTAATGTTGTCACAATAAATGACAACTGGCCCATCTGTAGGCTGATGCATATCATAAAGTAGCTTACGCAACCAAGCTACCTCACATGCAGCCATTGCTGCACCCCTGTACTCGGCCTCTGTGCTCGACAAGGCAACTGTAGGCTGTTTCTTACTGCTCCAAGTGACTGCAGTACTCCCAAAAGAGAACACATATCCACTGGTAGATCGTCTATCAGAAATACTACCAGCCCAATCAGCATCAGTGTATCCATGTAATTGTATCTGAACCCCAGTCTCATAAAATAGTCCATACTGCAATGTGGACTTCACATACCTGAGTATGCGTCTAGCCGCATCCAAATGCGGTTTCCTTGGAGCTTGCATAAACTGACTTACCAATCCAACAGCATAGCTCAAATCTGGCCTGGTAATAGTCATATAAATCAAACTTCCTACTATGCGTCTGTACATAGTAGGGTCTTCCAGAAGCTCACCTACATCTGCGCTCAGCTTCACATTCTGCTCCAAAGGAACTGAAATAGGCTTACAGCCTGTCATCCCATATTTGGACAGCATGTCCAATCCATACTGCCTCTGCAAGAGCTGTATCCCACTTGGTGATCTAATCACCTCAATGCCCAAGAAATAACGCAGCTCTCCCAAATCCTTCATCTCAAACTTCTGCTTCAATAGCATTTTCACATGAAGGATATCTTCATCACTGTCACCTGTCATAATCAAATCATCAACATAAATGACAAGTAGCATAATACATTTCTCTGTTTTTCTCACATAAAGTGAGAAATCTGCCTTGGAAATCTGAAAGCCAATAGTGACAAGATACTGTCCTATCTTGTCAGACCATGCTCTAGGTGCTTACTTCAAGCCATACAAAGCTTTCTTCAACCTGCAAACAAACTCAGGATGAACAGCATGCACATAACCTGGTGGCTGCTCCATATAGACCTCTTCTTGCAAATCACCATGCAAGAAGGCATTCTTTACATCCATCTGATGTAAAGACCATCCCTTTGATGCAGCCATAGCAATGACTACTCTTACGGTTGCCATCCTTGCAACCGGACTGAATGTTTCTTCATAGTCAATGCCATATGTTTGTGCATACCCCTTGACTACTAATCTTGCCTTGTATCTATTCACAGAACCATCTGCATTGTGCTTCACCTTATAAACCCACTTACAGCCAATTGCATTCTTACCTTTAGGCAAAGGTAACAATTTTTCTTTTCCCATGGCTTGCTCAAAAGAAGTGGGTTCTGGTTCCTGTATCACTTTGACCATATATGCATAGTGAATGGCTGTAAATCCATCATATTTCAGCCTATCCACAGAATACCTAGCTCTCGTAGACCTGTGCAAAGTAGGTTCATTCCCAGGTGCTCTCAAAACATCCCTGGTCTTCCTTACTCCAGGTGTAACAATAGAAGGAATACCCAACTCATCATCAATGCTCTGTTCTGAGCCACTGGATTCACCATCCACATAAGAGTGACCTGCATTCACATCAAACATGGGCTGATCAACCTTCTCTTTTCCTTTTCGTGATACCTGCATACCACTATCTGCATTGCTTTGAGAAGATTCTCCTGATCTCAATCTGCCTGTCCATGGCGAAGAATATGAACCACTGCTAGAGGACACTCCAGGTCCACTAATATTTTGTGACTGCTGCTGTGAATTCTGTGCAGCATTACCATTTTGTGCATCTACATCATCAATCACATTTACTGGTTTATACCAGCTACTCATCTCATCAAAAACAACATCTCTGCTCACTGTAAACTTACGAGTAGAAGGGTTATAGCATCTATACTCGAGTAACCAATAAAGATGCACTTCTCAGCTTTTGGATCCAACTTGGATCTCAACTCATCTGGCACATTTACATAGGCAATGCAACCAAAAATTTTCAAATGAGAAATATCTGGTTTTCTACCAGTATACCTCTCCTTTGGAGTCATCCCATGTATTGCTGCAGTGGGAGTCCTGTTCATTATGTAGACTGCTGTAGCAACTACTTCAGCCCAGTAAAAATCTGACAAGTCTTTTTCGTTGAGCATGGCACGAGATACCTCTCCAATATGCCTGTTTTTCCTTTCTGCAATTCCATTTTGTTGTGGGGTATGACTACATGAATATTGCTGCTTTATGCCATGCTCCTACAAGAACCTTGCAAACTCATTTGAGAGGTACTCTCCCCCTCCATCTGACCTTAGGCATTTTATTTGCAGACCTGTTTCTTTTTCAACCATAGCTTTAAGAGTTTTGAAATGCCCAAACACTTCACTTTTCTTCTTCATAAAATACACCCAAACTTTTGTGCTATAGTCATCAATAAAAGTGACAAAATAATGACAGCCTCCAAGAGATGCAGCTTTAGTAGTCCACATATCAGAGTGGATTAATTCCAATGGCTTCTTACTCTCTTGAACATGTCTAGGAAATGGTTTCCTTGCCCGTTTTCCAAACTAACAGGCTTCACATACCTTATGCATTTCTGCAACCTTCAATTTAGGCAATCCTGCAACAATATTTTGGGCATGCATTGATTTAAGTCGTTGTACATTAACATGACCAATGCGTTTATGCCGGATATCAATATCTGCAACTACACCGGTCGCATGTGCAAACATTGCTGCACTCAATTCAGACATGTCTGCATCCAACGTAAACATTCTGCCCTTCTTCTTTCCTTTTGCTATCAAGCGACCTTTATTTTTCATATCCTCAACAAAGCATCCATGAGGATTAAATCTGACCTGCAAGCCCTGCTCAACCATTTGACCAACAGAAACCAGATTCTTGGTGATATTCGGGACATGAAATACATCGGACAGGTATTTCTTTTTCCCATCCTGCATAGACAAAGGAATTTTTCCAATGTGCACAATAGGATGTGCAGTATCATCACCAGTCTCCACAAATCCTGGTTTTTCCATTTTCCTTGCATCCTCCATCCATTCTGCATGACCTGTCATGTGGTTTGATGCACCTGAGTCAACATACCATACATTGTTGCTTTCTTCTGCACTTGTCATAGAATTGTTCATGTGCTGCACCATAAACAAATGCTCATTTCTATCATCACCCTGTCTACTAGAAGATGCATAATTTCCTTGTTGCAGTTTTCCATTCATGATGTCATTCTGCTTTTTATAGCAGTCTTTAGCCATATGACCCATTTTACCACAGTAGTAGCATTCAACATTATTGTTTGCATTTTGGACTCTTTGCCATCCACCACGACCTCTTTGGCTCCCCCTACCTCTAGAGTTACCACGTCCTCCTCCATAGGACTGGTTTTCTTGAGTTTGTTGCATATTCTGATTTCTACCACGGCCTCCAAATCGGCCTTCTCTACCTCTGCCTCTACCTCTTCCAGCATTTGAGTAGAAGACAGCTTCTTTTGAAGTTCCTCCTAAAGAAGATGCACCACCATTTCTCTGCTCCTCAGAAATTAGAAGAGCAATCAACTCCTCAAAATCAGGAAATCTTTCACGAACTGAAATGGATGTCCGAAACTGTGCATAATCCTTTCCTAGACCATTGAAGGTCACAGAAACTAAATCATCATCTTCCACTGGCGACCCAATGGAAGCAAGTGCATCTGCAATCTTCTTCACCTTCATGTGGTAGTCATTGATGCTTATATTTTCTCTTTGCACATTATGCAACTCTTGCTTGAGTTGCATTTTCCTGGCTTGCGTATTTGTGCTATACATTTTTGACAAAGTATCCCATGCCTCCTTTGGCGTACTTGCATCCTGAATATGCACAATCATAGAGTCTGAAATACTGATAGACAGCCAGTACATAACTTTCCTGGCTCTCTCATGCCATGCTTTAAATGCCTGCATTTGCTGTTGATTGGGAACATCAAGAAGAACTGGTTCTTCTTCATTTCCTGCAACAAATTTCCAATATCCTTTTCCCATAAGGAAATTCGTCATTCTAAACTTCCATGCTTGGAAGTTGTTCTTGTCAAGCTTTTCAGTGACAATATGTGAGAGAGAATCAGACGCCATTACAGAACACTACAAAAAGTTCTGTCACTGCAAAGAACACAGCTTCAGCCTCACAAGGGCTAATCTGCAAAACTGACGAAAGTGGTATTTGACCACAGAGTCACTCCCTAGTGACGATTTTGCATCAACAGGCAACAAGGATGATTCTGTAACTCCCAATGTCTCTGCACACAAGCATAGGATGCAATTTCTACAGTAACTTTTCACCGACCTATAGAACAGTGGTCGCACAGCATAAAACTGGGCCTTTTCCTGAGTGTGTGCATAAAACTTCCGCCTCCAAAACAAGCCCTGAAATGGCCTCAAATAAAAAAAATAGGGTCGCCGAGGGCTAAAGTCCTCGCCCGCAGCATATACTGCCCTCTTGCTTCACCGCGAAGGGCGTCTCAAATTGAGACAATGCACTCTTGCAATTTTTGGCTGTGCTACCTGCAGAGATCTGCTCCCAAAACAGAAAATGAAAGCAACACTGCTCCTCTTACCAGAACACCGCGAGCTTGGCTTGCTTTCTTGAGCTCCTTACCACGAACAAGGCTCTGATACCATGTCAAGATTGTGGGAGAGAAGGAAGGAGTCTCACTTGTAGCTTTCTTGCTTGCACAATGGGGGAATACACACAAGGGTGGAGGCTGAAAACAGTTTTCCTCTTCTTAGTTGTGTAAGCCAAAAAGAACTCTCATACAAAGAAATAGAAGAACCCTATATATGGGTCTCAAACCAAAGACAACTAACTAAGGTGGCATACTAACTGAGCCACGAACTAGAGTAGATAAGGATAGCTGTCGTCTAGCTATTATTCATGGGCGGTGTACCAACCGCATCTGCAACTGACAAGTCGGTGACATAAATGCACAACGGTCACCCTGGCATATCGCGAGTGGAGCTCGATCTCTCAACATTTGGTGCATCACACAACATGATACATTATAGTTCTTCTTCTCTTATCTCTAAAATCTCCAACACATCTTATATGAATAGGTATTCAACCCCCTTGATGGTGACATCATGGAGAGAAGCAAGGGTGGCTCATTGCTGAGTATCTCAATATGGCAGGGAGGTGGGTGTACAATAGCTAAGCTCTGTAATGCCTCTTCGCTTGGATTGAGAGTGATTTCCTTAGGCTCCCTCTCAAAATACTATAGCTGAGAGGATGCATCAATATCTTTCTCATTGTCCTCTTGCATATCAATGCACAAAACATAGGTGGCAAAGACTACATCACACTCGATGAGATCCATCATGATGTGGTCTTGGAATGAGGCGGGTACAACTCTAGCATGGAGTTTTTTTCCCACATGCACCAAAGCTCGGTTTTTTACCTTTGCATGGCTCGATTTGGCATGTAGACTATACAAAAAATCTATCGGAATCCACCTAAGAGTAGAGTTTGGGATGGAGCAAGTGAGAGGGTTTGCCTCATCACAGAATGATGCCAATATGCTAGAGCTAGGATCTACCATGGAAAGTAAGCTCTCTAGATTCAAGGTCATGCAAAACCTCCAGTAAATCTGGTCTCCTATGGGTGCATAGTGTATGGAGCTAATCCATGTGGCGAAAGAGGTAGGAGTAGTAGCCATGGCATATAGAGAGAGAATGAAGGAGAGCATAGGTATAGAGAAGGAGAGAATGAAAGTGAAAATGAGATTCGAGATCTAACTTTTATGTATCAAGGGAGTTAAATAAAGGTTCTTATAAAAATTTTAACATTAAAGTTTCAAATTAAAACTCTAACTATAGATACTTTATTTCAATAATTAAAAGTCAGCATTAAAATTACTCAAATAGACAAACACTTCATTACACTTCATTATATCCTCAAATATGTTTGGATTGCTAAGTATGTTTAAGTCTAACTAGAGAAAATATTAGATTTTTAAAAGAGAAAAATCTAAGAGACCTTCAAATACAATAACTATAAATCTAAATATTTCCAACACTTATTTTCATTCCTTTCAACAATAGACCGAGTGCTCAAAAAATGAGTAGAAGAGATGAGTTGTTATATATCGTTATGCAAATACAATATTCAAAAGGCTATAGAACTTCAACCTGCAATTTAATAGTGATTTCAACCAATGCAATTGACTAATTACAACATATATACTCACATGTTTGGATCACAGTAAACTAAAATGATCAAAATTAAAAGTATATAGAAGTTTTAAAAGAGTTTGTATTTGCTATTTATAGGAAATTTTACAAGGATTCCACTATCTCAAGGACGTGGAGAAACACATTGCTTATGTGTTAGGGATTGTTCATTGCGAGTCCTCACCTTTCTATTATCTAACTTGAAATAGAAGTTGTACAGGGGCTCGTTGGACATTAATTGGATTTCTTGTCTTAGAAAAGAAATGGGCCAATAACTCTCTATGCTAATTATAAAAGGATTACGACTATTCCACAAGATAACTACATGTATGAGAGTTGTATGTATCTCATCTTGGATATCTTGATCCAAGTTAATCCACTCCCCTCACAAAAGTCACAATCTTCTATATTGAAAGCGAATGCATAGAGTTTGTCTAGTGATAAAGTACATGTAATTATAACAAAAAATATGATAAGTAAAAGTGAATAACACAACAATTCATCTAAGCAATAATTATATCAATTAAATCAAGGAATACAATTCAGTAAAAAAGATTTACCTAAATGTAAGATCTGATTGGTTGACCCTGCACTCGATTGTCTCATCCAAATGTGTTTTTTTTTTACATGCCATGACTCACCTAATAGAGCTTGTTCATCCATTCCTTAGACGGACACTTGCATTGATAAGTAATCTTTGTTTCCTTCAGAACCTCACATGAACCAAACAAATGTGTAAACAATGAAAATGGAATAAACCAACTAAGATGCACATCTTTGGAGCCTGTGGTAGATTTCATAGCACTATTGATGTCAGATTTGATCTTCGACTTACATGCTCTTGACAACTCCAAGCTACCAATCAACCATTCATAACTTGATAATGCAATCTCTGACTTTCTAATATATACAATGAATTATAAAAAAAGATATTTTGAGTTGCAATTTGACTTAGAGTTATTATCATAGATCAAAGAGCCTATGTCTTCATGCCAAACATATATCTTGCCGCTTAAACATTCCACATTCTACCATTCATGTAGAGTCGATGGATATAGAGCTGTCAGTAAAACACATTTGAAATTAGAACACTGTAAATATTATAAAAAACAACTTTGATATAAAAGAATAAATAATGATAAAATTTAGAAACTTATTATTTTGTTTATATTTTGCAATGTAGTTCTCATCGTGCACACATATTTGTTTAGGCGTATAAACATGTTGGATCAATACTTTTGTTATCGTACTTGTCCCATACAAACACTTTTTGGAACTCTAAAATTCTACCTTTCCAATGTTTGCTAGGGTCTACAATATCCTTACACGACCTTGAAACTTCCTCGAGTACTTGGATGCATTAAAATCCAATCCAACTTATAGTATTTATTACAAATCCAATTACTACTACTATCTTTCCTGTTAAAGACCTCTTTTGCAAGTATGTTATTGATGTTTTTCCTCCATGAAGACATCTATATTAACCAAATACAAAAGCTACCTATCATCAAGTTTTTATGTGCTTTTATTATTACATGTAAGTGAATTTATCCATATATAGAATCATTAGTATAATAATATTTTCATGTACAAGCATCCCTTTGTCATTTCATATATACAATTCTAATATTATGCAATGCTATGAGATTGCAGTACTGATGCTATCTCATGCTATTCCATGGTTTTAGAATCTAAACAAAATTATCCTAATGAGATAAAAAACTAACATTTTTTTTCTTATCCATAGCATTTTAATTGTGGACTTCTAAATATAAAAATTATTAACACAACTGAAACAAAATTTTACATTTAATCACTGTAGAGAGAGCAATGCACTTGAGAAACTTTGTAGCCCTCAATCCTAAGGTTGTTAAAAAAGAAGTCAATTTTTGGACAATAGGTGTATCTCGCTGATATGGAGACCTAGGATACAATAGCAAAAGATAGTTTAACTTAGAGTATGCATAACTTGCAAATGTTTTCTCCAAATGCAATGATATTTAACCATGAAGTAGTTAAAAAAAAAAGAAATTGTACATGTAATTAAGAAGCCTAGAGATGTTGAACAAGAAGTTGAGTTATTACAAGATCATTGTTCCTTCATTGTGA